>NW_027210498.1:0-68308 GCF_027789765.1 Dendropsophus ebraccatus
TATGCCGCTCCAACAAATTGAATAGAGACGCCATTGATTTTCTATGGGAATTGCAGAAATGACTTCTAAGCCTCAAAATATGACTTTTTTTCCTAAGGTGGTAGGATATGAAACTCAGTGCGGGCTGGATGGGGTCCCCCCTGGGCACCGCAGACCTAAGCTTGTTTAACTCCTACCTCTTAAAGGGACCGAGAAAAAATGACCTTTTCTGCACTCCAATGTAAGTCAATGGGGCGATTTTTTGGCTATGTGCTAGAAATGAAATTCAGTGCGGATTGGATGACAGGCACCCTAGGCACCCAGGATCGGCTTTAGTTTCACGTGTATCTCTTAAGCCGGCAGAGAAAACCCACCTGATATGCGCTCCACACAATTGAATAGAGACGCCGTTGATTTTCTATGGGAATTGCAGAAATGACTTCTAAGCCTCAAAATAATGACTTTTTTTCCTAAGGTGGTAGGAATGAAACTCAGTGCGGGCTGGATGGGGTCCCCCCTGGGCACCGCAGACCTAAGCTTGTTTAACTCCTACCTCTTAAAGGGACCGAGAAAAAATGACCTTTTCTGCACTCCAATGTAAGTCAATGGGGCGATTTTTTGGCTATGTGCTAGAAATGAAATTCAGTGCGGATTGGATGACAGGCACCCTAGGCACCCAGGATCGGCTTTAGTTTCACGTGTATCTCTTAAGCCGGCAGAGAAAACCCACCTGATATGCGCTCCACACAATTGAATAGAGACGCCGTTGATTTTCTATGGGAATTGCAGAAATGACTTCTAAGCCTCAAAATAATGACTTTTTTTCCTAAGGTGGTAGGAATGAAACTCAGTGCGGGCTGGATGGGGTCCCCCCTGGGCACCGCAGACCTAAGCTTGTTTAACTCCTACCTCTTAAAGGGACCGAGAAAAAATGACCTTTTCTGCACTCCAATGTAAGTCAATGGGGCGATTTTTTGGCTATGTGCTAGAAATGAAATTCAGTGCGGATTGGATGACAGGCACCCTAGGCACCCAGGATCGGCTTTAGTTTCACGTGTATCTCTTAAGCCGGCAGAGAAAACCCACCTGATATGCGCTCCACACAATTGAATAGAGACGCCGTTGATTTTCTATGGGAATTGCAGAAATGACTTCTAAGCCTCAAAATAATGACTTTTTTTCCTAAGGTGGTAGGAATGAAACTCAGTGCGGGCTGGATGGGGTCCCCCCTGGGCACCGCAGACCTAAGCTTGTTTAACTCCTACCTCTTAAAGGGACCGAGAAAAAATGACCTTTTCTGCACTCCAATGTAAGTCAATGGGGCGATTTTTTGGCTATGTGCTAGAAATGAAATTCAGTGCGGATTGGATGACAGGCACCCTAGGCACCCAGGATCGGCTTTAGTTTCACGTGTATCTCTTAAGCCGGCAGAGAAAACCCACCTGATATGCGCTCCACACAATTGAATAGAGACGCCGTTGATTTTCTATGGGAATTGCAGAAATGACTTCTAAGCCTCAAAATAATGACTTTTTTTCCTAAGGTGGTAGGAATGAAACTCAGTGCGGGCTGGATGGGGTCCCCCCTGGGCACCGCAGACCTAAGCTTGTTTAACTCCTACCTCTTAAAGGGACCGAGAAAAAATGACCTTTTCTGCACTCCAATGTAAGTCAATGGGGCGATTTTTTGGCTATGTGCTAGAAATGAAATTCAGTGCGGATTGGATGACAGGCACCCTAGGCACCCAGGATCGGCTTTAGTTTCACGTGTATCTCTTAAGCCGGCAGAGAAAACCCACCTGATATGCGCTCCACACAATTGAATAGAGACGCCATTGATTTTCTATGGGAATTGCAGAAATGACTTCTAAGCCTCAAAATAATGACTTTTTTTCCTAAGGTGGTAGGAATGAAACTCAGTGTGGGCTGGATGGGGTCCCCCCTGGGCACCGCAGACCTAAGCTTGTTTAACTCCTACCTCTTAAAGGGACCGAGAAAAAATGACCTTTTCTGCACTCCAATGTAAGTCAATGGGGCGATTTTTTGGCTATGTGCTAGAAATGAAATTCAGTGCGGATTGGATGACAGGCACCCTAGGCACCCAGGATCGGCTTTAGTTTCACGTGTATCTCTTAAGCCGGCAGAGAAAACCCCTGATATGCGCTCCACACAATTGAATAGAGACGCCGTTGATTTTCTATGGGAATTGCAGAAATGACTTCTAAGCCTCAAAATAATGACTTTTTTTCCTAAGGTGGTAGGAATGAAACTCAGTGCGGGCTGGATGGGGTCCCCCCTGGGCACCGCAGACCTAAGCTTGTTTAACTCCTACCTCTTAAAGGGACCGAGAAAAAATGACCTTTTCTGCACTCCAATGTAAGTCAATGGGGCGATTTTTTGGCTATGTGCTAGAAATGAAATTCAGTGCGGATTGGATGACAGGCACCCTAGGCACCCAGGATCGGCTTTAGTTTCACGTGTATCTCTTAAGCCGGCAGAGAAAACCCACCTGATATGCGCTCCACACAATTGAATAGAGACGCCGTTGATTTTCTATGGGAATTGCAGAAATGACTTCTAAGCCTCAAAATAATGACTTTTTTTCCTAAGGTGGTAGGAATGAAACTCAGTGCGGGCTGGATGGGGTCCCCCCTGGGCACCGCAGACCTAAGCTTGTTTAACTCCTACCTCTTAAAGGGACCGAGAAAAAATGACCTTTTCTGCACTCCAATGTAAGTCAATGGGGCGATTTTTTGGCTATGTGCTAGAAATGAAATTCAGTGCGGATTGGATGACAGGCACCCTAGGCACCCAGGATCGGCTTTAGTTTCACGTGTATCTCTTAAGCCGGCAGAGAAAACCCACCTGATATGCGCTCCACACAATTGAATAGAGACGCCGTTGATTTTCTATGGGAATTGCAGAAATGACTTCTAAGCCTCAAAATAATGACTTTTTTTCCTAAGGTGGTAGGAATGAAACTCAGTGCGGGCTGGATGGGGTCCCCCCTGGGCACCGCAGACCTAAGCTTGTTTAACTCCTACCTCTTAAAGGGACCGAGAAAAAATGACCTTTTCTGCACTCCAATGTAAGTCAATGGGGCGATTTTTTGGCTATGTGCTAGAAATGAAATTCAGTGCGGATTGGATGACAGGCACCCTAGGCACCCAGGATCGGCTTTAGTTTCACGTGTATCTCTTAAGCCGGCAGAGAAAACCCACCTGATATGCGCTCCACACAATTGAATAGAGACGCCGTTGATTTTCTATGGGAATTGCAGAAATGACTTCTAAGCCTCAAAATAATGACTTTTTTTCCTAAGGTGGTAGGAATGAAACTCAGTGCGGGCTGGATGGGGTCCCCCCTGGGCACCGCAGACCTAAGCTTGTTTAACTCCTACCTCTTAAAGGGACCGAGAAAAAATGACCTTTTCTGCACTCCAATGTAAGTCAATGGGGCGATTTTTTGGCTATGTGCTAGAAATGAAATTCAGTGCGGATTGGATGACAGGCACCCTAGGCACCCAGGATCGGCTTTAGTTTCACGTGTATCTCTTAAGCCGGCAGAGAAAACCCACCTGATATGCGCTCCACACAATTGAATAGAGACGCCGTTGATTTTCTATGGGAATTGCAGAAATGACTTCTAAGCCTCAAAATAATGACTTTTTTTCCTAAGGTGGTAGGAATGAAACTCAGTGCGGGCTGGATGGGGTCCCCCCTGGGCACCGCAGACCTAAGCTTGTTTAACTCCTACCTCTTAAAGGGACCGAGAAAAAATGACCTTTTCTGCACTCCAATGTAAGTCAATGGGGCGATTTTTTGGCTATGTGCTAGAAATGAAATTCAGTGCGGATTGGATGACAGGCACCCTAGGCACCCAGGATCGGCTTTAGTTTCACGTGTATCTCTTAAGCCGGCAGAGAAAACCCACCTGATATGCGCTCCACACAATTGAATAGAGACGCCGTTGATTTTCTATGGGAATTGCAGAAATGACTTCTAAGCCTCAAAATAATGACTTTTTTTCCTAAGGTGGTAGGAATGAAACTCAGTGCGGGCTGGATGGGGTCCCCCCTGGGCACCGCAGACCTAAGCTTGTTTAACTCCTACCTCTTAAAGGGACCGAGAAAAAATGACCTTTTCTGCACTCCAATGTAAGTCAATGGGGCGATTTTTTGGCTATGTGCTAGAAATGAAATTCAGTGCGGATTGGATGACAGGCACCCTAGGCACCCAGGATCGGCTTTAGTTTCACGTGTATCTCTTAAGCCGGCAGAGAAAACCCACCTGATATGCGCTCCACACAATTGAATAGAGACGCCGTTGATTTTCTATGGGAATTGCAGAAATGACTTCTAAGCCTCAAAATAATGACTTTTTTTCCTAAGGTGGTAGGAATGAAACTCAGTGCGGGCTGGATGGGGTCCCCCCTGGGCACCGCAGACCTAAGCTTGTTTAACTCCTACCTCTTAAAGGGACCGAGAAAAAATGACCTTTTCTGCACTCCAATGTAAGTCAATGGGGCGATTTTTTGGCTATGTGCTAGAAATGAAATTCAGTGCGGATTGGATGACAGGCACCCTAGGCACCCAGGATCGGCTTTAGTTTCACGTGTATCTCTTAAGCCGGCAGAGAAAACCCACCTGATATGCGCTCCACACAATTGAATAGAGACGCCGTTGATTTTCTATGGGAATTGCAGAAATGACTTCTAAGCCTCAAAATAATGACTTTTTTTCCTAAGGTGGTAGGAATGAAACTCAGTGCGGGCTGGATGGGGTCCCCCCTGGGCACCGCAGACCTAAGCTTGTTTAACTCCTACCTCTTAAAGGGACCGAGAAAAAATGACCTTTTCTGCACTCCAATGTAAGTCAATGGGGCGATTTTTTGGCTATGTGCTAGAAATGAAATTCAGTGCGGATTGGATGACAGGCACCCTAGGCACCCAGGATCGGCTTTAGTTTCACGTGTATCTCTTAAGCCGGCAGAGAAAACCCACCTGATATGCGCTCCACACAATTGAATAGAGACGCCGTTGATTTTCTATGGGAATTGCAGAAATGACTTCTAAGCCTCAAAATAATGACTTTTTTTCCTAAGGTGGTAGGAATGAAACTCAGTGCGGGCTGGATGGGGTCCCCCCTGGGCACCGCAGACCTAAGCTTGTTTAACTCCTACCTCTTAAAGGGACCGAGAAAAAATGACCTTTTCTGCACTCCAATGTAAGTCAATGGGGCGATTTTTTGGCTATGTGCTAGAAATGAAATTCAGTGCGGATTGGATGACAGGCACCCTAGGCACCCAGGATCGGCTTTAGTTTCACGTGTATCTCTTAAGCCGGCAGAGAAAACCCACCTGATATGCGCTCCACACAATTGAATAGAGACGCCGTTGATTTTCTATGGGAATTGCAGAAATGACTTCTAAGCCTCAAAATAATGACTTTTTTTCCTAAGGTGGTAGGAATGAAACTCAGTGCGGGCTGGATGGGGTCCCCCCTGGGCACCGCAGACCTAAGCTTGTTTAACTCCTACCTCTTAAAGGGACCGAGAAAAAATGACCTTTTCTGCACTCCAATGTAAGTCAATGGGGCGATTTTTTGGCTATGTGCTAGAAATGAAATTCAGTGCGGATTGGATGACAGGCACCCTAGGCACCCAGGATCGGCTTTAGTTTCACGTGTATCTCTTAAGCCGGCAGAGAAAACCCACCTGATATGCGCTCCACACAATTGAATAGAGACGCCGTTGATTTTCTATGGGAATTGCAGAAATGACTTCTAAGCCTCAAAATAATGACTTTTTTTCCTAAGGTGGTAGGAATGAAACTCAGTGCGGGCTGGATGGGGTCCCCCCTGGGCACCGCAGACCTAAGCTTGTTTAACTCCTACCTCTTAAAGGGACCGAGAAAAAATGACCTTTTCTGCACTCCAATGTAAGTCAATGGGGCGATTTTTTGGCTATGTGCTAGAAATGAAATTCAGTGCGGATTGGATGACAGGCACCCTAGGCACCCAGGATCGGCTTTAGTTTCACGTGTATCTCTTAAGCCGGCAGAGAAAACCCACCTGATATGCGCTCCACACAATTGAATAGAGACGCCGTTGATTTTCTATGGGAATTGCAGAAATGACTTCTAAGCCTCAAAATAATGACTTTTTTTCCTAAGGTGGTAGGAATGAAACTCAGTGCGGGCTGGATGGGGTCCCCCCTGGGCACCGCAGACCTAAGCTTGTTTAACTCCTACCTCTTAAAGGGACCGAGAAAAAATGACCTTTTCTGCACTCCAATGTAAGTCAATGGGGCGATTTTTTGGCTATGTGCTAGAAATGAAATTCAGTGCGGATTGGATGACAGGCACCCTAGGCACCCAGGATCGGCTTTAGTTTCACGTGTATCTCTTAAGCCGGCAGAGAAAACCCACCTGATATGCGCTCCACACAATTGAATAGAGACGCCGTTGATTTTCTATGGGAATTGCAGAAATGACTTCTAAGCCTCAAAATAATGACTTTTTTTCCTAAGGTGGTAGGAATGAAACTCAGTGCGGGCTGGATGGGGTCCCCCCTGGGCACCGCAGACCTAAGCTTGTTTAACTCCTACCTCTTAAAGGGACCGAGAAAAAATGACCTTTTCTGCACTCCAATGTAAGTCAATGGGGCGATTTTTTGGCTATGTGCTAGAAATGAAATTCAGTGCGGATTGGATGACAGGCACCCTAGGCACCCAGGATCGGCTTTAGTTTCACGTGTATCTCTTAAGCCGGCAGAGAAAACCCACCTGATATGCGCTCCACACAATTGAATAGAGACGCCGTTGATTTTCTATGGGAATTGCAGAAATGACTTCTAAGCCTCAAAATAATGACTTTTTTTCCTAAGGTGGTAGGAATGAAACTCAGTGCGGGCTGGATGGGGTCCCCCCTGGGCACCGCAGACCTAAGCTTGTTTAACTCCTACCTCTTAAAGGGACCGAGAAAAAATGACCTTTTCTGCACTCCAATGTAAGTCAATGGGGCGATTTTTTGGCTATGTGCTAGAAATGAAATTCAGTGCGGATTGGATGACAGGCACCCTAGGCACCCAGGATCGGCTTTAGTTTCACGTGTATCTCTTAAGCCGGCAGAGAAAACCCACCTGATATGCGCTCCACACAATTGAATAGAGACGCCGTTGATTTTCTATGGGAATTGCAGAAATGACTTCTAAGCCTCAAAATAATGACTTTTTTTCCTAAGGTGGTAGGAATGAAACTCAGTGCGGGCTGGATGGGGTCCCCCCTGGGCACCGCAGACCTAAGCTTGTTTAACTCCTACCTCTTAAAGGGACCGAGAAAAAATGACCTTTTCTGCACTCCAATGTAAGTCAATGGGGCGATTTTTTGGCTATGTGCTAGAAATGAAATTCAGTGCGGATTGGATGACAGGCACCCTAGGCACCCAGGATCGGCTTTAGTTTCACGTGTATCTCTTAAGCCGGCAGAGAAAACCCACCTGATATGCGCTCCACACAATTGAATAGAGACGCCGTTGATTTTCTATGGGAATTGCAGAAATGACTTCTAAGCCTCAAAATAATGACTTTTTTTCCTAAGGTGGTAGGAATGAAACTCAGTGCGGGCTGGATGGGGTCCCCCCTGGGCACCGCAGACCTAAGCTTGTTTAACTCCTACCTCTTAAAGGGACCGAGAAAAAATGACCTTTTCTGCACTCCAATGTAAGTCAATGGGGCGATTTTTTGGCTATGTGCTAGAAATGAAATTCAGTGCGGATTGGATGACAGGCACCCTAGGCACCCAGGATCGGCTTTAGTTTCACGTGTATCTCTTAAGCCGGCAGAGAAAACCCACCTGATATGCGCTCCACACAATTGAATAGAGACGCCGTTGATTTTCTATGGGAATTGCAGAAATGACTTCTAAGCCTCAAAATAATGACTTTTTTTCCTAAGGTGGTAGGAATGAAACTCAGTGCGGGCTGGATGGGGTCCCCCCTGGGCACCGCAGACCTAAGCTTGTTTAACTCCTACCTCTTAAAGGGACCGAGAAAAAATGACCTTTTCTGCACTCCAATGTAAGTCAATGGGGCGATTTTTTGGCTATGTGCTAGAAATGAAATTCAGTGCGGATTGGATGACAGGCACCCTAGGCACCCAGGATCGGCTTTAGTTTCACGTGTATCTCTTAAGCCGGCAGAGAAAACCCACCTGATATGCGCTCCACACAATTGAATAGAGACGCCGTTGATTTTCTATGGGAATTGCAGAAATGACTTCTAAGCCTCAAAATAATGACTTTTTTTCCTAAGGTGGTAGGAATGAAACTCAGTGCGGGCTGGATGGGGTCCCCCCTGGGCACCGCAGACCTAAGCTTGTTTAACTCCTACCTCTTAAAGGGACCGAGAAAAAATGACCTTTTCTGCACTCCAATGTAAGTCAATGGGGCGATTTTTTGGCTATGTGCTAGAAATGAAATTCAGTGCGGATTGGATGACAGGCACCCTAGGCACCCAGGATCGGCTTTAGTTTCACGTGTATCTCTTAAGCCGGCAGAGAAAACCCACCTGATATGCGCTCCACACAATTGAATAGAGACGCCGTTGATTTTCTATGGGAATTGCAGAAATGACTTCTAAGCCTCAAAATAATGACTTTTTTTCCTAAGGTGGTAGGAATGAAACTCAGTGCGGGCTGGATGGGGTCCCCCCTGGGCACCGCAGACCTAAGCTTGTTTAACTCCTACCTCTTAAAGGGACCGAGAAAAAATGACCTTTTCTGCACTCCAATGTAAGTCAATGGGGCGATTTTTTGGCTATGTGCTAGAAATGAAATTCAGTGCGGATTGGATGACAGGCACCCTAGGCACCCAGGATCGGCTTTAGTTTCACGTGTATCTCTTAAGCCGGCAGAGAAAACCCACCTGATATGCGCTCCACACAATTGAATAGAGACGCCGTTGATTTTCTATGGGAATTGCAGAAATGACTTCTAAGCCTCAAAATAATGACTTTTTTTCCTAAGGTGGTAGGAATGAAACTCAGTGCGGGCTGGATGGGGTCCCCCCTGGGCACCGCAGACCTAAGCTTGTTTAACTCCTACCTCTTAAAGGGACCGAGAAAAAATGACCTTTTCTGCACTCCAATGTAAGTCAATGGGGCGATTTTTTGGCTATGTGCTAGAAATGAAATTCAGTGCGGATTGGATGACAGGCACCCTAGGCACCCAGGATCGGCTTTAGTTTCACGTGTATCTCTTAAGCCGGCAGAGAAAACCCACCTGATATGCGCTCCACACAATTGAATAGAGACGCCGTTGATTTTCTATGGGAATTGCAGAAATGACTTCTAAGCCTCAAAATAATGACTTTTTTTCCTAAGGTGGTAGGAATGAAACTCAGTGCGGGCTGGATGGGGTCCCCCCTGGGCACCGCAGACCTAAGCTTGTTTAACTCCTACCTCTTAAAGGGACCGAGAAAAAATGACCTTTTCTGCACTCCAATGTAAGTCAATGGGGCGATTTTTTGGCTATGTGCTAGAAATGAAATTCAGTGCGGATTGGATGACAGGCACCCTAGGCACCCAGGATCGGCTTTAGTTTCACGTGTATCTCTTAAGCCGGCAGAGAAAACCCACCTGATATGCGCTCCACACAATTGAATAGAGACGCCGTTGATTTTCTATGGGAATTGCAGAAATGACTTCTAAGCCTCAAAATAATGACTTTTTTTCCTAAGGTGGTAGGAATGAAACTCAGTGCGGGCTGGATGGGGTCCCCCCTGGGCACCGCAGACCTAAGCTTGTTTAACTCCTACCTCTTAAAGGGACCGAGAAAAAATGACCTTTTCTGCACTCCAATGTAAGTCAATGGGGCGATTTTTTGGCTATGTGCTAGAAATGAAATTCAGTGCGGATTGGATGACAGGCACCCTAGGCACCCAGGATCGGCTTTAGTTTCACGTGTATCTCTTAAGCCGGCAGAGAAAACCCACCTGATATGCGCTCCACACAATTGAATAGAGACGCCGTTGATTTTCTATGGGAATTGCAGAAATGACTTCTAAGCCTCAAAATAATGACTTTTTTTCCTAAGGTGGTAGGAATGAAACTCAGTGCGGGCTGGATGGGGTCCCCCCTGGGCACCGCAGACCTAAGCTTGTTTAACTCCTACCTCTTAAAGGGACCGAGAAAAAATGACCTTTTCTGCACTCCAATGTAAGTCAATGGGGCGATTTTTTGGCTATGTGCTAGAAATGAAATTCAGTGCGGATTGGATGACAGGCACCCTAGGCACCCAGGATCGGCTTTAGTTTCACGTGTATCTCTTAAGCCGGCAGAGAAAACCCACCTGATATGCGCTCCACACAATTGAATAGAGACGCCGTTGATTTTCTATGGGAATTGCAGAAATGACTTCTAAGCCTCAAAATAATGACTTTTTTTCCTAAGGTGGTAGGAATGAAACTCAGTGCGGGCTGGATGGGGTCCCCCCTGGGCACCGCAGACCTAAGCTTGTTTAACTCCTACCTCTTAAAGGGACCGAGAAAAAATGACCTTTTCTGCACTCCAATGTAAGTCAATGGGGCGATTTTTTGGCTATGTGCTAGAAATGAAATTCAGTGCGGATTGGATGACAGGCACCCTAGGCACCCAGGATCGGCTTTAGTTTCACGTGTATCTCTTAAGCCGGCAGAGAAAACCCACCTGATATGCGCTCCACACAATTGAATAGAGACGCCGTTGATTTTCTATGGGAATTGCAGAAATGACTTCTAAGCCTCAAAATAATGACTTTTTTTCCTAAGGTGGTAGGAATGAAACTCAGTGCGGGCTGGATGGGGTCCCCCCTGGGCACCGCAGACCTAAGCTTGTTTAACTCCTACCTCTTAAAGGGACCGAGAAAAAATGACCTTTTCTGCACTCCAATGTAAGTCAATGGGGCGATTTTTTGGCTATGTGCTAGAAATGAAATTCAGTGCGGATTGGATGACAGGCACCCTAGGCACCCAGGATCGGCTTTAGTTTCACGTGTATCTCTTAAGCCGGCAGAGAAAACCCACCTGATATGCGCTCCACACAATTGAATAGAGACGCCGTTGATTTTCTATGGGAATTGCAGAAATGACTTCTAAGCCTCAAAATAATGACTTTTTTTCCTAAGGTGGTAGGAATGAAACTCAGTGCGGGCTGGATGGGGTCCCCCCTGGGCACCGCAGACCTAAGCTTGTTTAACTCCTACCTCTTAAAGGGACCGAGAAAAAATGACCTTTTCTGCACTCCAATGTAAGTCAATGGGGCGATTTTTTGGCTATGTGCTAGAAATGAAATTCAGTGCGGATTGGATGACAGGCACCCTAGGCACCCAGGATCGGCTTTAGTTTCACGTGTATCTCTTAAGCCGGCAGAGAAAACCCACCTGATATGCGCTCCACACAATTGAATAGAGACGCCGTTGATTTTCTATGGGAATTGCAGAAATGACTTCTAAGCCTCAAAATAATGACTTTTTTTCCTAAGGTGGTAGGAATGAAACTCAGTGCGGGCTGGATGGGGTCCCCCCTGGGCACCGCAGACCTAAGCTTGTTTAACTCCTACCTCTTAAAGGGACCGAGAAAAAATGACCTTTTCTGCACTCCAATGTAAGTCAATGGGGCGATTTTTTGGCTATGTGCTAGAAATGAAATTCAGTGCGGATTGGATGACAGGCACCCTAGGCACCCAGGATCGGCTTTAGTTTCACGTGTATCTCTTAAGCCGGCAGAGAAAACCCACCTGATATGCGCTCCACACAATTGAATAGAGACGCCGTTGATTTTCTATGGGAATTGCAGAAATGACTTCTAAGCCTCAAAATAATGACTTTTTTTCCTAAGGTGGTAGGAATGAAACTCAGTGCGGGCTGGATGGGGTCCCCCCTGGGCACCGCAGACCTAAGCTTGTTTAACTCCTACCTCTTAAAGGGACCGAGAAAAAATGACCTTTTCTGCACTCCAATGTAAGTCAATGGGGCGATTTTTTGGCTATGTGCTAGAAATGAAATTCAGTGCGGATTGGATGACAGGCACCCTAGGCACCCAGGATCGGCTTTAGTTTCACGTGTATCTCTTAAGCCGGCAGAGAAAACCCACCTGATATGCGCTCCACACAATTGAATAGAGACGCCGTTGATTTTCTATGGGAATTGCAGAAATGACTTCTAAGCCTCAAAATAATGACTTTTTTTCCTAAGGTGGTAGGAATGAAACTCAGTGCGGGCTGGATGGGGTCCCCCCTGGGCACCGCAGACCTAAGCTTGTTTAACTCCTACCTCTTAAAGGGACCGAGAAAAAATGACCTTTTCTGCACTCCAATGTAAGTCAATGGGGCGATTTTTTGGCTATGTGCTAGAAATGAAATTCAGTGCGGATTGGATGACAGGCACCCTAGGCACCCAGGATCGGCTTTAGTTTCACGTGTATCTCTTAAGCCGGCAGAGAAAACCCACCTGATATGCGCTCCACACAATTGAATAGAGACGCCGTTGATTTTCTATGGGAATTGCAGAAATGACTTCTAAGCCTCAAAATAATGACTTTTTTTCCTAAGGTGGTAGGAATGAAACTCAGTGCGGGCTGGATGGGGTCCCCCCTGGGCACCGCAGACCTAAGCTTGTTTAACTCCTACCTCTTAAAGGGACCGAGAAAAAATGACCTTTTCTGCACTCCAATGTAAGTCAATGGGGCGATTTTTTGGCTATGTGCTAGAAATGAAATTCAGTGCGGATTGGATGACAGGCACCCTAGGCACCCAGGATCGGCTTTAGTTTCACGTGTATCTCTTAAGCCGGCAGAGAAAACCCACCTGATATGCGCTCCACACAATTGAATAGAGACGCCGTTGATTTTCTATGGGAATTGCAGAAATGACTTCTAAGCCTCAAAATAATGACTTTTTTTCCTAAGGTGGTAGGAATGAAACTCAGTGCGGGCTGGATGGGGTCCCCCCTGGGCACCGCAGACCTAAGCTTGTTTAACTCCTACCTCTTAAAGGGACCGAGAAAAAATGACCTTTTCTGCACTCCAATGTAAGTCAATGGGGCGATTTTTTGGCTATGTGCTAGAAATGAAATTCAGTGCGGATTGGATGACAGGCACCCTAGGCACCCAGGATCGGCTTTAGTTTCACGTGTATCTCTTAAGCCGGCAGAGAAAACCCACCTGATATGCGCTCCACACAATTGAATAGAGACGCCGTTGATTTTCTATGGGAATTGCAGAAATGACTTCTAAGCCTCAAAATAATGACTTTTTTTCCTAAGGTGGTAGGAATGAAACTCAGTGCGGGCTGGATGGGGTCCCCCCTGGGCACCGCAGACCTAAGCTTGTTTAACTCCTACCTCTTAAAGGGACCGAGAAAAAATGACCTTTTCTGCACTCCAATGTAAGTCAATGGGGCGATTTTTTGGCTATGTGCTAGAAATGAAATTCAGTGCGGATTGGATGACAGGCACCCTAGGCACCCAGGATCGGCTTTAGTTTCACGTGTATCTCTTAAGCCGGCAGAGAAAACCCACCTGATATGCGCTCCACACAATTGAATAGAGACGCCGTTGATTTTCTATGGGAATTGCAGAAATGACTTCTAAGCCTCAAAATAATGACTTTTTTTCCTAAGGTGGTAGGAATGAAACTCAGTGCGGGCTGGATGGGGTCCCCCCTGGGCACCGCAGACCTAAGCTTGTTTAACTCCTACCTCTTAAAGGGACCGAGAAAAAATGACCTTTTCTGCACTCCAATGTAAGTCAATGGGGCGATTTTTTGGCTATGTGCTAGAAATGAAATTCAGTGCGGATTGGATGACAGGCACCCTAGGCACCCAGGATCGGCTTTAGTTTCACGTGTATCTCTTAAGCCGGCAGAGAAAACCCACCTGATATGCGCTCCACACAATTGAATAGAGACGCCGTTGATTTTCTATGGGAATTGCAGAAATGACTTCTAAGCCTCAAAATAATGACTTTTTTTCCTAAGGTGGTAGGAATGAAACTCAGTGCGGGCTGGATGGGGTCCCCCCTGGGCACCGCAGACCTAAGCTTGTTTAACTCCTACCTCTTAAAGGGACCGAGAAAAAATGACCTTTTCTGCACTCCAATGTAAGTCAATGGGGCGATTTTTTGGCTATGTGCTAGAAATGAAATTCAGTGCGGATTGGATGACAGGCACCCTAGGCACCCAGGATCGGCTTTAGTTTCACGTGTATCTCTTAAGCCGGCAGAGAAAACCCACCTGATATGCGCTCCACACAATTGAATAGAGACGCCGTTGATTTTCTATGGGAATTGCAGAAATGACTTCTAAGCCTCAAAATAATGACTTTTTTTCCTAAGGTGGTAGGAATGAAACTCAGTGCGGGCTGGATGGGGTCCCCCCTGGGCACCGCAGACCTAAGCTTGTTTAACTCCTACCTCTTAAAGGGACCGAGAAAAAATGACCTTTTCTGCACTCCAATGTAAGTCAATGGGGCGATTTTTTGGCTATGTGCTAGAAATGAAATTCAGTGCGGATTGGATGACAGGCACCCTAGGCACCCAGGATCGGCTTTAGTTTCACGTGTATCTCTTAAGCCGGCAGAGAAAACCCACCTGATATGCGCTCCACACAATTGAATAGAGACGCCGTTGATTTTCTATGGGAATTGCAGAAATGACTTCTAAGCCTCAAAATAATGACTTTTTTTCCTAAGGTGGTAGGAATGAAACTCAGTGCGGGCTGGATGGGGTCCCCCCTGGGCACCGCAGACCTAAGCTTGTTTAACTCCTACCTCTTAAAGGGACCGAGAAAAAATGACCTTTTCTGCACTCCAATGTAAGTCAATGGGGCGATTTTTTGGCTATGTGCTAGAAATGAAATTCAGTGCGGATTGGATGACAGGCACCCTAGGCACCCAGGATCGGCTTTAGTTTCACGTGTATCTCTTAAGCCGGCAGAGAAAACCCACCTGATATGCGCTCCACACAATTGAATAGAGACGCCGTTGATTTTCTATGGGAATTGCAGAAATGACTTCTAAGCCTCAAAATAATGACTTTTTTTCCTAAGGTGGTAGGAATGAAACTCAGTGCGGGCTGGATGGGGTCCCCCCTGGGCACCGCAGACCTAAGCTTGTTTAACTCCTACCTCTTAAAGGGACCGAGAAAAAATGACCTTTTCTGCACTCCAATGTAAGTCAATGGGGCGATTTTTTGGCTATGTGCTAGAAATGAAATTCAGTGCGGATTGGATGACAGGCACCCTAGGCACCCAGGATCGGCTTTAGTTTCACGTGTATCTCTTAAGCCGGCAGAGAAAACCCACCTGATATGCGCTCCACACAATTGAATAGAGACGCCGTTGATTTTCTATGGGAATTGCAGAAATGACTTCTAAGCCTCAAAATAATGACTTTTTTTCCTAAGGTGGTAGGAATGAAACTCAGTGCGGGCTGGATGGGGTCCCCCCTGGGCACCGCAGACCTAAGCTTGTTTAACTCCTACCTCTTAAAGGGACCGAGAAAAAATGACCTTTTCTGCACTCCAATGTAAGTCAATGGGGCGATTTTTTGGCTATGTGCTAGAAATGAAATTCAGTGCGGATTGGATGACAGGCACCCTAGGCACCCAGGATCGGCTTTAGTTTCACGTGTATCTCTTAAGCCGGCAGAGAAAACCCACCTGATATGCGCTCCACACAATTGAATAGAGACGCCGTTGATTTTCTATGGGAATTGCAGAAATGACTTCTAAGCCTCAAAATAATGACTTTTTTTCCTAAGGTGGTAGGAATGAAACTCAGTGCGGGCTGGATGGGGTCCCCCCTGGGCACCGCAGACCTAAGCTTGTTTAACTCCTACCTCTTAAAGGGACCGAGAAAAAATGACCTTTTCTGCACTCCAATGTAAGTCAATGGGGCGATTTTTTGGCTATGTGCTAGAAATGAAATTCAGTGCGGATTGGATGACAGGCACCCTAGGCACCCAGGATCGGCTTTAGTTTCACGTGTATCTCTTAAGCCGGCAGAGAAAACCCACCTGATATGCGCTCCACACAATTGAATAGAGACGCCGTTGATTTTCTATGGGAATTGCAGAAATGACTTCTAAGCCTCAAAATAATGACTTTTTTTCCTAAGGTGGTAGGAATGAAACTCAGTGCGGGCTGGATGGGGTCCCCCCTGGGCACCGCAGACCTAAGCTTGTTTAACTCCTACCTCTTAAAGGGACCGAGAAAAAATGACCTTTTCTGCACTCCAATGTAAGTCAATGGGGCGATTTTTTGGCTATGTGCTAGAAATGAAATTCAGTGCGGATTGGATGACAGGCACCCTAGGCACCCAGGATCGGCTTTAGTTTCACGTGTATCTCTTAAGCCGGCAGAGAAAACCCACCTGATATGCGCTCCACACAATTGAATAGAGACGCCGTTGATTTTCTATGGGAATTGCAGAAATGACTTCTAAGCCTCAAAATAATGACTTTTTTTCCTAAGGTGGTAGGAATGAAACTCAGTGCGGGCTGGATGGGGTCCCCCCTGGGCACCGCAGACCTAAGCTTGTTTAACTCCTACCTCTTAAAGGGACCGAGAAAAAATGACCTTTTCTGCACTCCAATGTAAGTCAATGGGGCGATTTTTTGGCTATGTGCTAGAAATGAAATTCAGTGCGGATTGGATGACAGGCACCCTAGGCACCCAGGATCGGCTTTAGTTTCACGTGTATCTCTTAAGCCGGCAGAGAAAACCCACCTGATATGCGCTCCACACAATTGAATAGAGACGCCGTTGATTTTCTATGGGAATTGCAGAAATGACTTCTAAGCCTCAAAATAATGACTTTTTTTCCTAAGGTGGTAGGAATGAAACTCAGTGCGGGCTGGATGGGGTCCCCCCTGGGCACCGCAGACCTAAGCTTGTTTAACTCCTACCTCTTAAAGGGACCGAGAAAAAATGACCTTTTCTGCACTCCAATGTAAGTCAATGGGGCGATTTTTTGGCTATGTGCTAGAAATGAAATTCAGTGCGGATTGGATGACAGGCACCCTAGGCACCCAGGATCGGCTTTAGTTTCACGTGTATCTCTTAAGCCGGCAGAGAAAACCCACCTGATATGCGCTCCACACAATTGAATAGAGACGCCGTTGATTTTCTATGGGAATTGCAGAAATGACTTCTAAGCCTCAAAATAATGACTTTTTTTCCTAAGGTGGTAGGAATGAAACTCAGTGCGGGCTGGATGGGGTCCCCCCTGGGCACCGCAGACCTAAGCTTGTTTAACTCCTACCTCTTAAAGGGACCGAGAAAAAATGACCTTTTCTGCACTCCAATGTAAGTCAATGGGGCGATTTTTTGGCTATGTGCTAGAAATGAAATTCAGTGCGGATTGGATGACAGGCACCCTAGGCACCCAGGATCGGCTTTAGTTTCACGTGTATCTCTTAAGCCGGCAGAGAAAACCCACCTGATATGCGCTCCACACAATTGAATAGAGACGCCGTTGATTTTCTATGGGAATTGCAGAAATGACTTCTAAGCCTCAAAATAATGACTTTTTTTCCTAAGGTGGTAGGAATGAAACTCAGTGCGGGCTGGATGGGGTCCCCCCTGGGCACCGCAGACCTAAGCTTGTTTAACTCCTACCTCTTAAAGGGACCGAGAAAAAATGACCTTTTCTGCACTCCAATGTAAGTCAATGGGGCGATTTTTTGGCTATGTGCTAGAAATGAAATTCAGTGCGGATTGGATGACAGGCACCCTAGGCACCCAGGATCGGCTTTAGTTTCACGTGTATCTCTTAAGCCGGCAGAGAAAACCCACCTGATATGCGCTCCACACAATTGAATAGAGACGCCGTTGATTTTCTATGGGAATTGCAGAAATGACTTCTAAGCCTCAAAATAATGACTTTTTTTCCTAAGGTGGTAGGAATGAAACTCAGTGCGGGCTGGATGGGGTCCCCCCTGGGCACCGCAGACCTAAGCTTGTTTAACTCCTACCTCTTAAAGGGACCGAGAAAAAATGACCTTTTCTGCACTCCAATGTAAGTCAATGGGGCGATTTTTTGGCTATGTGCTAGAAATGAAATTCAGTGCGGATTGGATGACAGGCACCCTAGGCACCCAGGATCGGCTTTAGTTTCACGTGTATCTCTTAAGCCGGCAGAGAAAACCCACCTGATATGCGCTCCACACAATTGAATAGAGACGCCGTTGATTTTCTATGGGAATTGCAGAAATGACTTCTAAGCCTCAAAATAATGACTTTTTTTCCTAAGGTGGTAGGAATGAAACTCAGTGCGGGCTGGATGGGGTCCCCCCTGGGCACCGCAGACCTAAGCTTGTTTAACTCCTACCTCTTAAAGGGACCGAGAAAAAATGACCTTTTCTGCACTCCAATGTAAGTCAATGGGGCGATTTTTTGGCTATGTGCTAGAAATGAAATTCAGTGCGGATTGGATGACAGGCACCCTAGGCACCCAGGATCGGCTTTAGTTTCACGTGTATCTCTTAAGCCGGCAGAGAAAACCCACCTGATATGCGCTCCACACAATTGAATAGAGACGCCGTTGATTTTCTATGGGAATTGCAGAAATGACTTCTAAGCCTCAAAATAATGACTTTTTTTCCTAAGGTGGTAGGAATGAAACTCAGTGCGGGCTGGATGGGGTCCCCCCTGGGCACCGCAGACCTAAGCTTGTTTAACTCCTACCTCTTAAAGGGACCGAGAAAAAATGACCTTTTCTGCACTCCAATGTAAGTCAATGGGGCGATTTTTTGGCTATGTGCTAGAAATGAAATTCAGTGCGGATTGGATGACAGGCACCCTAGGCACCCAGGATCGGCTTTAGTTTCACGTGTATCTCTTAAGCCGGCAGAGAAAACCCACCTGATATGCGCTCCACACAATTGAATAGAGACGCCGTTGATTTTCTATGGGAATTGCAGAAATGACTTCTAAGCCTCAAAATAATGACTTTTTTTCCTAAGGTGGTAGGAATGAAACTCAGTGCGGGCTGGATGGGGTCCCCCCTGGGCACCGCAGACCTAAGCTTGTTTAACTCCTACCTCTTAAAGGGACCGAGAAAAAATGACCTTTTCTGCACTCCAATGTAAGTCAATGGGGCGATTTTTTGGCTATGTGCTAGAAATGAAATTCAGTGCGGATTGGATGACAGGCACCCTAGGCACCCAGGATCGGCTTTAGTTTCACGTGTATCTCTTAAGCCGGCAGAGAAAACCCACCTGATATGCGCTCCACACAATTGAATAGAGACGCCGTTGATTTTCTATGGGAATTGCAGAAATGACTTCTAAGCCTCAAAATAATGACTTTTTTTCCTAAGGTGGTAGGAATGAAACTCAGTGCGGGCTGGATGGGGTCCCCCCTGGGGCAGACCTAAGCTTGTTTAACTCCTACCTCTTAAAGGGACCGAGAAAAAATGACCTTTTCTGCACTCCAATGTAAGTCAATGGGGCGATTTTTTGGCTATGTGCTAGAAATGAAATTCAGTGCGGATTGGATGACAGGCACCCTAGGCACCCAGGATCGGCTTTAGTTTCACGTGTATCTCTTAAGCCGGCAGAGAAAACCCACCTGATATGCGCTCCACACAATTGAATAGAGACGCCGTTGATTTTCTATGGGAATTGCAGAAATGACTTCTAAGCCTCAAAATAATGACTTTTTTTCCTAAGGTGGTAGGAATGAAACTCAGTGCGGGCTGGATGGGGTCCCCCCTGGGCACCGCAGACCTAAGCTTGTTTAACTCCTACCTCTTAAAGGGACCGAGAAAAAATGACCTTTTCTGCACTCCAATGTAAGTCAATGGGGCGATTTTTTGGCTATGTGCTAGAAATGAAATTCAGTGCGGATTGGATGACAGGCACCCTAGGCACCCAGGATCGGCTTTAGTTTCACGTGTATCTCTTAAGCCGGCAGAGAAAACCCACCTGATATGCGCTCCACACAATTGAATAGAGACGCCGTTGATTTTCTATGGGAATTGCAGAAATGACTTCTAAGCCTCAAAATAATGACTTTTTTTCCTAAGGTGGTAGGAATGAAACTCAGTGCGGGCTGGATGGGGTCCCCCCTGGGCACCGCAGACCTAAGCTTGTTTAACTCCTACCTCTTAAAGGGACCGAGAAAAAATGACCTTTTCTGCACTCCAATGTAAGTCAATGGGGCGATTTTTTGGCTATGTGCTAGAAATGAAATTCAGTGCGGATTGGATGACAGGCACCCTAGGCACCCAGGATCGGCTTTAGTTTCACGTGTATCTCTTAAGCCGGCAGAGAAAACCCACCTGATATGCGCTCCACACAATTGAATAGAGACGCCGTTGATTTTCTATGGGAATTGCAGAAATGACTTCTAAGCCTCAAAATAATGACTTTTTTTCCTAAGGTGGTAGGAATGAAACTCAGTGCGGGCTGGATGGGGTCCCCCCTGGGCACCGCAGACCTAAGCTTGTTTAACTCCTACCTCTTAAAGGGACCGAGAAAAAATGACCTTTTCTGCACTCCAATGTAAGTCAATGGGGCGATTTTTTGGCTATGTGCTAGAAATGAAATTCAGTGCGGATTGGATGACAGGCACCCTAGGCACCCAGGATCGGCTTTAGTTTCACGTGTATCTCTTAAGCCGGCAGAGAAAACCCACCAGATATGCGCTCCACACAATTGAATAGAGACGCCGTTGATTTTCTATGGGAATTGCAGAAATGACTTCTAAGCCTCAAAATAATGACTTTTTTTCCTAAGGTGGTAGGAATGAAACTCAGTGCGGGCTGGATGGGGTCCCCCCTGGGCACCGCAGACCTAAGCTTGTTTAACTCCTACCTCTTAAAGGGACCGAGAAAAAATGACCTTTTCTGCACTCCAATGTAAGTCAATGGGGCGATTTTTTGGCTATGTGCTAGAAATGAAATTCAGTGCGGATTGGATGACAGGCACCCTAGGCACCCAGGATCGGCTTTAGTTTCACGTGTATCTCTTAAGCCGGCAGAGAAAACCCACCTGATATGCGCTCCACACAATTGAATAGAGACGCCGTTGATTTTCTATGGGAATTGCAGAAATGACTTCTAAGCCTCAAAATAATGACTTTTTTTCCTAAGGTGGTAGGAATGAAACTCAGTGCGGGCTGGATGGGGTCCCCCCTGGGCACCGCAGACCTAAGCTTGTTTAACTCCTACCTCTTAAAGGGACCGAGAAAAAATGACCTTTTCTGCACTCCAATGTAAGTCAATGGGGCGATTTTTTGGCTATGTGCTAGAAATGAAATTCAGTGCGGATTGGATGACAGGCACCCTAGGCACCCAGGATCGGCTTTAGTTTCACGTGTATCTCTTAAGCCGGCAGAGAAAACCCACCTGATATGCGCTCCACACAATTGAATAGAGACGCCGTTGATTTTCTATGGGAATTGCAGAAATGACTTCTAAGCCTCAAAATAATGACTTTTTTTCCTAAGGTGGTAGGAATGAAACTCAGTGCGGGCTGGATGGGGTCCCCCCTGGGCACCGCAGACCTAAGCTTGTTTAACTCCTACCTCTTAAAGGGACCGAGAAAAAATGACCTTTTCTGCACTCCAATGTAAGTCAATGGGGCGATTTTTTGGCTATGTGCTAGAAATGAAATTCAGTGCGGATTGGATGACAGGCACCCTAGGCACCCAGGATCGGCTTTAGTTTCACGTGTATCTCTTAAGCCGGCAGAGAAAACCCACCTGATATGCGCTCCACACAATTGAATAGAGACGCCGTTGATTTTCTATGGGAATTGCAGAAATGACTTCTAAGCCTCAAAATAATGACTTTTTTTCCTAAGGTGGTAGGAATGAAACTCAGTGCGGGCTGGATGGGGTCCCCCCTGGGCACCGCAGACCTAAGCTTGTTTAACTCCTACCTCTTAAAGGGACCGAGAAAAAATGACCTTTTCTGCACTCCAATGTAAGTCAATGGGGCGATTTTTTGGCTATGTGCTAGAAATGAAATTCAGTGCGGATTGGATGACAGGCACCCTAGGCACCCAGGATCGGCTTTAGTTTCACGTGTATCTCTTAAGCCGGCAGAGAAAACCCACCTGATATGCGCTCCACACAATTGAATAGAGACGCCGTTGATTTTCTATGGGAATTGCAGAAATGACTTCTAAGCCTCAAAATAATGACTTTTTTTCCTAAGGTGGTAGGAATGAAACTCAGTGCGGGCTGGATGGGGTCCCCCCTGGGCACCGCAGACCTAAGCTTGTTTAACTCCTACCTCTTAAAGGGACCGAGAAAAAATGACCTTTTCTGCACTCCAATGTAAGTCAATGGGGCGATTTTTTGGCTATGTGCTAGAAATGAAATTCAGTGCGGATTGGATGACAGGCACCCTAGGCACCCAGGATCGGCTTTAGTTTCACGTGTATCTCTTAAGCCGGCAGAGAAAACCCACCTGATATGCGCTCCACACAATTGAATAGAGACGCCGTTGATTTTCTATGGGAATTGCAGAAATGACTTCTAAGCCTCAAAATAATGACTTTTTTTCCTAAGGTGGTAGGAATGAAACTCAGTGCGGGCTGGATGGGGTCCCCCCTGGGCACCGCAGACCTAAGCTTGTTTAACTCCTACCTCTTAAAGGGACCGAGAAAAAATGACCTTTTCTGCACTCCAATGTAAGTCAATGGGGCGATTTTTTGGCTATGTGCTAGAAATGAAATTCAGTGCGGATTGGATGACAGGCACCCTAGGCACCCAGGATCGGCATTAGTTTCACGTGTATCTCTTAAGCCGGCAGAGAAAACCCACCTGATATGCGCTCCACACAATTGAATTAGAGACACCGTTGATTTTCTATGGGAATTGCAGAAATGACTTCTAAGCCTCAAAATAATGACTTTTTTTCCTAAGGTGGTAGGAATGAAACTCAGTGCGGGCTGGATGGGGTCCCCCCTGGGCACCGCAGACCTAAGCTTGTTTAACTCCTACCTCTTAAAGGGACCGAGAAAAAATGACCTTTTCTGCACTCCAATGTAAGTCAATGGGGCGATTTTTTGGCTATGTGCTAGAAATGAAATTCAGTGCGGATTGGATGACAGGCACCCTAGGCACCCAGGATCGGCTTTAGTTTCACGTGTATCTCTTAAGCCGGCAGAGAAAACCCACCTGATATGCGCTCCACACAATTGAATTAGAGACGCCGTTGATTTTCTATGGGAATTGCAGAAATGACTTCTAAGCCTCAAAATAATGACTTTTTTTCCTAAGGTGGTAGGAATGAAAATCAGTGCGGGCTGGATGGGGTCCCCCCTGGGCACCGCAGACCTAAGCTTGTTTAACTCCTACCTCTTAAAGGGACCGAGAAAAAATGACCTTTTCTGCACTCCAATGTAAGTCAATGGGGCGATTTTTTGGCTATGTGCTAGAAATGAAATTCAGTGCGGATTGGATGACAGGCACCCTAGGCACCCAGGATCGGCTTTAGTTTCACGTGTATCTCTTAAGCCGGCAGAGAAAATCCACCTGATATGCGCTCCACACAATTGAATAGAGACGCCATTGATTTTCTATGGGAATTGCAGAAATGTCTTCTAAGCCTCAAAATAATGACTTTTTTTCCTAAGGTGGTAGGAATGAAACTCAGTGTGGGCTGGATGGGGTCCCCCCTGGGCACCGCAGACCTAAGCTTGTTTAACTCCTACCTCTTAAAGGGACCGAGAAAAAATGACCTTTTCTGCACTCCAATGTAAGTCAATGGGGCGATTTTTTGGCTATGTGCTAGAAATGAAATTCAGTGCGGATTGGATGACAGGCACCCTAGGCACCCAGGATCGGCTTTAGTTTCACGTGTATCTCTTAAGCCGGCAGAGAAAACCCACCTGATATGCGCTCCACACAATTGAATTAGAGACGCCGTTGATTTTCTATGGGAATTGCAGAAATGACTTCTAAGCCTCAAAATAATGACTTTTTTTCCTAAGGTGGTAGGAATGAAACTCAGTGCGGGCTGGATGGGGTCCCCCCTGGGCACCGCAGACCTAAGCTTGTTTAACTCCTACCTCTTAAAGGGACCGAGAAAAAATGACCTTTTCTGCACTCCAATGTAAGTCATGGGGGCGATTTTCTGGCTATGTGCTAGAAATGAAATTCAGTGCGGATTGGATGACAGGCACCCTAGGCACCCAGGATCGGCTTTAGTTTCACGTGTATCTCTTAAGCCGGCAGAGAAAATCCACCTGATATGCGCTCCACACAATTGAATAGAGACGCCATTGATTTTCTATGGGAATTGCAGAAATGACTTCTAAGCCTCAAAATAATGACTTTTTTTCCTAAGGTGGTAGGAATGAAACTCAGTGTGGGCTGGATGGGGTCCCCCCTGGGCACCGCAGACCTAAGCTTGTTTAACTCCTACCTCTTAAAGGGACCGAGAAAAAATGACCTTTTCTGCACTCCAATGTAAGTCAATGGGGCGATTTTTTGGCTATGTGCTAGAAATGAAATTCAGTGCGGATTGGATGACAGGCACCCTAGGCACCCAGGATCGGCTTTAGTTTCACGTGTATCTCTTAAGCCGGCAGAGAAAATCCACCTGATATGCGCTCCACACAATTGAATAGAGACGCCATTGATTTTCTATGGGAATTGCAGAAATGACTTCTAAGCCTCAAAATAATGACTTTTTTTCCTAAGGTGGTAGGAATGAAACTCAGTGTGGGCTGGATGGGGTCCCCCCTGGGCACCGCAGACCTAAGCTTGTTTAACTCCTACCTCTTAAAGGGACCGAGAAAAAAATGACCTTTTCTGCACTCCAATGTAAGTCAATGGGGCGATTTTTTGGCTATGTGCTAGAAATGAAATTCAGTGCGGATTGGATGACAGGCACCCTAGGCACCCAGGATCGGCTTTAGTTTCACGTGTATCTCTTAAGGCGGCAGAGAAAATCCACCTGATATGCGCTCCACACAATTGAATAGAGACGCCATTGATTTTCTATGGGAATTGCAGAAATGACTTCTAAGCCTCAAAATAATGACTTTTTTTGCTAAGGTGGTAGGAATGAAACTCAGTGTGGGCTGGATGGGGTCCCCCCTGGGCACCGCAGACCTAAGCTTGTTTAACTCCTACCTCTTAAAGGGACCGAGAAAAAATGACCTTTTCTGCACTCCAATGTAAGTCAATGGGGCGATTTTTTGGCTATGTGCTAGAAATGAAATTCAGTGCGGATTGGATGACAGGCACCCTAGGCACCCAGGATCGGCTTTAGTTTCACGTGTATCTCTTAAGCCGGCAGAGAAAACCCACCTGATATGCGCTCCACACAATTGAATTAGAGACGCCGTTGATTTTCTATGGGAATTGCAGAAATGACTTCTAAGCCTCAAAATAATGACTTTTTTTCCTAAGGTGGTAGGAATGAAACTCAGTGCGGGCTGGATGGGGTCCCCCCTGGGCACCGCAGACCTAAGCTTGTTTAACTCCTACCTCTTAAAGGGACCGAGAAAAAATGACCTTTTCTGCACTCCAATGTAAGTCAATGGGGCGATTTTTTGGCTATGTGCTAGAAATGAAATTCAGTGCGGATTGGATGACAGGCACCCTAGGCACCCAGGATCGGCATTAGTTTCACGTGTATCTCTTAAGCCGGCAGAGAAAACCCACCTGATATGCGCTCCACACAATTGAATTAGAGACGCCGTTGATTTTCTATGGGAATTGCAGAAATGACTTCTAAGCCTCAAAATAATGACTTTTTTTCCTAAGGTGGTAGGAATGAAACTCAGTGCGGGCTGGATGGGGTCCCCCCTGGGCACCGCAGACCTAAGCTTGTTTAACTCCTACCTCTTAAAGGGACCAAGAAAAAATGACCTTTTCTGCACTCCAATGTAAGTCAATGGGGCGATTTTTTGGCTATGTGCTAGAAATGAAATTCAGTGCGGATTGGATGACAGGCACCCTAGGCACCCAGGATCGGCTTTAGTTTCACGTGTATCTCTTAAGCCGGCAGAGAAAACCCACCTGATATGCGCTCCACACAATTGAATTAGAGACGCCGTTGATTTTCTATGGGAATTGCAGAAATGACTTCTAAGCCTCAAAATAATGACTTTTTTTCCTAAGGTGGTAGGAATGAAACTCAGTGCGGGCTGGATGGGGTCCCCCCTGGGCACCGCAGACCTAAGCTTGTTTAACTCCTACCTCTTAAAGGGACCGAGAAAAAATGACCTTTTCTGCACTCCAATGTAAGTCAATGGGGCGATTTTTTGGCTATGTGCTAGAAATGAAATTCAGTGCGGATTGGATGACAGGCACCCTAGGCACCCAGGATCGGCTTTAGTTTCACGTGTATCTCTTAAGCCGGCAGAGAAAACCCACCTGATATGCGCTCCACACAATTGAATTAGAGACGCCGTTGATTTTCTATGGGAATTGCAGAAATGACTTCTAAGCCTCAAAATAATGACTTTTTTTCCTAAGGTGGTAGGAATGAAACTCAGTGCGGGCTGGATGGGGTCCCCCCTGGGCACCGCAGACCTAAGCTTGTTTAACTCCTACCTCTTAAAGGGACCGAGAAAAAATGACATTTTCTGCACTCCAATGTAAGTCAATGGGGCGATTTTTTGGCTATGTGCTAGAAATGAAATTCAGTGCGGATTGGATGACAGGCACCCTAGGCACCCAGGATCGGCTTTAGTTTCACGTGTATCTCTTAAGCCGGCAGAGAAAACCCACCTGATATGCGCTCCACACAATTGAATTAGAGACGCCGTTGATTTTCTATGGGAATTGCAGAAATGACTTCTAAGCCTCAAAATAATGACTTTTTTTCCTAAGGTGGTAGGAATGAAACTCAGTGCGGGCTGGATGGGGTCCCCCCTGGGCACCGCAGACCTAAGCTTGTTTAACTCCTACCTCTTAAAGGGACCGAGAAAAAATGACCTTTTCTGCACTCCAATGTAAGTCAATGGGGCGATTTTTTGGCTATGTGTTAGAAATGAAATTCAGTGCGGATTGGATGACAGGCACCCTAGGCACCCAGGATCGGCTTTAGTTTCACGTGTATCTCTTAAGCCGGCAGAGAAAATCCACCTGATATGCGCTCCACACAATTGAATAGAGACGCCATTGATTTTCTATGGGAATTGCAGAAATGACTTCTAAGCCTCAAAATAATGACTTTTTTTCCTAAGGTGGTAGGAATGAAACTCAGTGTGGGCTGGATGGGGTCCCCCCTGGGCACCGCAGACCTAAGCTTGTTTAACTCCTACCTCTTAAAGGGACCGAGAAAAAATGACCTTTTCTGCACTCCAATGTAAGTCAATGGGGCAATTTTTTGGCTATGTGCTAGAAATGAAATTCAGTGCGGATTGGATGACAGGCACCCTAGGCACCCAGGATCGGCTTTAGTTTCACGTGTATCTCTTAAGCCGGCAGAGAAAACCCACCTGATATGCGCTCCACACAATTGAATTAGAGACGCCGTTGATTTTCTTGCAAATTATATTTTTATTAAAGAAAGAATTTTTTAACCACTTGAATAAAGTAACTATTAGTCGCTTTTAAAAGTAGAAATTATTAACAATGTTATCAGTCGCTTATAAAGTATTATGAAACATGCTGGAGTAACAATGCAAAAGGAAGTGTGCGTAATCATCATCTCAACAAATACCAAGCAAAAAAAAAAAAAACGAAAAAGAACAAAAATATGGACAAACAAAAGAGGGATTGAAGAAGAGGAATGAAGAAGAGAAGGTAGGGAAGGGTATGTGCAGCTAGTTCAGTGACTATGAAAGAATTCCTAAACCGTATTCGCTTTATTCACAAAATCTTACTCAGATTAACTGAAAAATTCTTACAGGTATACTACATTGGCGTCTCAAGGACACATCTCAATGTTATATTTGAGATTAAAGATTTAAATGCAAACTGTTAAAGATTGGTTCATATGTGTCTAAGATCGGTGCAAAAGATAATTATCAATATCTTTAAATTCAGCTAATGAAGGATTGTACGTCCAACCTTATCTATGTATAAAATACTCTTGAATTAGTTGTGAGCTTTCAAATGTATAAACTACCATTTTTCGTTTCATGGATGTGTCTCTGAGTCACCAAAGCACTAATTTGAAACTGCACAAAAAGAAAAAGGGTAAGAAACAAAAGGAAAGAAGGAGAAAAAAAAAAAGCAAAAAACCAAAAAAGCGTACTAAGTACGCAAAGGAACTAAGTGTGACAAATGTCACCAAGTCTTGTATGAACAAGACATACTACGAGGGTACGTGAATTGGCGCGTCGGTGGAGTCTCAGGATAATAGCTAGTTCTTGGCCTAAGTTGCGATGTAAATAAGGCTACTCTTACTGAAAGAAATAAATCTGTGGAGCACGAAAAAGAATAATGTGAATCTACTTAGCTGTCGGGGGTACAGGGAGAGAAGCGCATTAGAAGATGGTGGAGAAACAAGATAAATAATACCTTAATATATATAACAAGCTTACTGTAGTTGTCGAAAATAGCTTATATCACCATTTTGTTATATATATAAAACATGCTTACTGCCTCTTGGGATGAATAAAGAGAACATTATAATCAAAGATACATGTAGAGAGAACATATGCTAAAGAAGAGTAAGCAGGTTATGGATAAGTGTCCACTCTCAAAACAATAAGTACAACCTATTCCAGGATGCCGTATCAGTAAGTCTCATAGAGTTTTCCGCCTCATCTGAAGATCTAGTATAGAAATTGGAGCATATCAAGCGTGTCGAAATTGGTTAAACTGTATCCACGTCCTTTTTCAAAATCAAGTATTTTTCTTCTTTCTTTGTGGAAGAGGGTCTGAAGCTGGATTGTCTGAAGATCTGTTTGTAGAAATGCTGGCATGTGCTTGTGTAATATATATTAGTGGTGGAAGAACTCTTGTGCGATATAAATCAAACCAATGTGGAGCCATTGTGATGTGGATTAGTCTCAAAGTTAGTCATATATGTTTGGTTTTTCTTTTTGGAGGTATTGCTGAAGGTCAAAACACTATCATTTTCCATCTTATAATGAGCCTTGACAGTTGTTGCTAATTCTGCTCTCTCAAGTCTATGGGCCAAATTACTCTCCAAATGAGACAAAATGGCTGCTGGAACTGCATTATATTTTTATGTAATAGCCCGATTTCCCTGAATCTCCTTTTGTCTGTCCTGGGTGTAAGGGGAGATCGGGGGTCCTTTTTTGCCCATACTCACAATTGCTTGTCTCTCCTGGTGTCTGCAGGTTAGCATAGGGCAATTTAGGGCCTTTATGTGCAGGAATGCAGGATCCAAGATGGCTGCCGAATCAACAACAGTAGGGAAGCCTCGGCTGTTCCTCTTCCCTGTGTCTCCTCTCTGCTGCCTCGATTTTTCTGAATAGGTGCTCAGATTGCTCCTGATGCCTTCACCTGTCTCTCCATTCCTCACTTGTCACTGGAAACCCGACATTTCTGAAGAAGACAGCTATAGATCGGCTGCTGACCACGGAGCTCTTCTCAGGCACGTCCTCTCCCCGGCGGGCCAAGCCACGCCCGCCGTTGATTTTCTATGGGAATTGCAGAAATGACTTCTAAGCCTCAAAATAATGACTTTTTTTCCTAAGGTGGTAGGAATGAAACTCAGTGCGGGCTGGATGGGGTCCCCCCTGGGCACCGCAGACCTAAGCTTGTTTAACTCCTACCTCTTAAAGGGACCGAGAAAAAAATGACATTTTCTGCACTCCAATGTAAGTCAATGGGGCGATTTTTTGGCTATGTGCTAGAAATGAAATTCAGTGCGGATTGGATGACAGGCACCCTAGGCACCCAGGATCGGCTTTAGTTTCACGTGTATCTCTTAAGCCGGCAGAGAAAATCCACCTGATATGCGCTCCACACAATTGAATAGAGACGCCATTGATTTTCTATGGGAATTGCAGAAACGACTTCTAAGCCTCAAAATAATGACTTTTTTTCCTAAGGTGGTAGGAATGAAACTCAGTGTGGGCTGGATGGGGTCCCCCCTGGGCACCGCAGACCTAAGCTTGTTTAACTCCTACCTCTTAAAGGGACCGAGAAAAAATTACCTTTTCTGCACTCCAATGTAAGTCAATGGGGCGATTTTTTGGCTATGTGCTAGAAATGAAATTCAGTGCGGATTGGATGACAGGCACCCTAGGCACCCAGGATCGGCTTTAGTTTCACGTGTATCTCTTAAGCCGGCAGAGAAAACCCACCTGATATGCGCTCCACACAATTGAATTAGAGACGCCGTTGATTTTCTATGGGAATTGCAGAAATGACTTCTAAGCCTCAAAATAATGACTTTTTTTTCTAAGGTGGTAGGAATGAAACTCAGTGCGGGCTGAATGGGGTCCCCCCTGGGCACCGCAGACCTAAGCTTGTTTAACTCCTACCTCTTAAAGGGACCGAGAAAAAATGACCTTTTCTGCACTCCAATGTAAGTCAATGGGGCGATTTTTTGGCTATGTGCTAGAAATGAAATTCAGTGCGGATTGGATGACAGGCACCCTAGGCACCCAGGATCGGCTTTAGTTTCACGTGTATCTCTTAAGCCGGCAGAGAAAATCCACCTGATATGCGCTCCACACAATTGAATAGAGACGCCATTGATTTTCTATGGGAATTGCAGAAATGACTTCTAAGCCTCAAAATAATGACTTTTTTTCCTAAGGTGGTAGGAATGAAACTCAGTGTGGGCTGGATGGGGTCCCCCCTGGGCACCGCAGACCTAAGCTTGTTTAACTCCTACCTCTTAAAGGGACCGAGAAAAAAATGACCTTTTCTGCACTCCAATGTAAGTCAATGGGGCGATTTTTTGGCTATGTGCTAGAAATGAAATTCAGTGCGGATTGGATGACAGGCACCCTAGGCACCCAGGATCGGCTTTAGTTTCACGTGTATCTCTTAAGGCGGCAGAGAAAATCCACCTGATATGCGCTCCACACAATTGAATAGAGACGCCATTGATTTTCTATGGGAATTGCAGAAATGACTTCTAAGCCTCAAAATAATGACTTTTTTTGCTAAGGTGGTAGGAATGAAACTCAGTGTGTGCTGGATGGGGTCCCCCCTGGGCACCGCAGACCTAAGCTTGTTTAACTCCTACCTCTTAAAGGGACCGAGAAAAAATGACCTTTTCTGCACTCCAATGTAAGTCAATGGGGCGATTTTTTGGCTATGTGCTAGAAATGAAATTCAGTGCGGATTGGATGACAGGCACCCTAGGCACCCAGGATCGGCTTTAGTTTCACGTGTATCTCTTAAGCCGGCAGAGAAAACCCACCTGATATGCGCTCCACACAATTGAATTAGAGACGCCGTTGATTTTCTATGGGAATTGCAGAAATGACTTCTAAGCCTCAAAATAATGACTTTTTTTCCTAAGGTGGTAGGAATGAAACTCAGTGCGGGCTGGATGGGGTCCCCCCTGGGCACCGCAGACCTAAGCTTGTTTAACTCCTACCTCTTAAAGGGACCGAGAAAAAATGACCTTTTCTGCACTCCAATGTAAGTCAATGGGGCGATTTTTTGGCTATGTGCTAGAAATTAAATTCAGTGCGGATTGGATGACAGGCACCCTAGGCACCCAGGATCGGCATTAGTTTCACGTGTATCTCTTAAGCCGGCAGAGAAAACCCACCTGATATGCGCTCCACACAATTGAATTAGAGACGCCGTTGATTTTCTATGGGAATTGCAGAAATGACTTCTAAGCCTCAAAATAATGACTTTTTTTCCTAAGGTGGTAGGAATGAAACTCAGTGCGGGCTGGATGGGGTCCCCCCTGGGCACCGCAGACCTAAGCTTGTTTAACTCCTACCTCTTAAAGGGACCGAGAAAAAATGACCTTTTCTGCACTCCAATGTAAGTCAATGGGGCGATTTTTTGGCTATGTGCTAGAAATGAAATTCAGTGCGGATTGGATGACAGGCACCCTAGGCACCCAGGATCGGCTTTAGTTTCACGTGTATCTCTTAAGCCGGCAGAGAAAACCCACCTGATATGCGCTCCACACAATTGAATTAGAGACGCCGTTGATTTTCTATGGGAATTGCAGAAATGACTTCTAAGCCTCAAAATAATGACTTTTTTTCCTAAGGTGGTAGGAATGAAACTCAGTGCGGGCTGGATGGGGTCCCCCCTGGGCACCGCAGACCTAAGCTTGTTTAACTCCTACCTCTTAAAGGGACCGAGAAAAAATGACCTTTTCTGCACTCCAATGTAAGTCAATGGGGCGATTTTTTGGCTATGTGCTAGAAATGAAATTCAGTGCGGATTGGATGACAGGCACCCTAGGCACCCAGGATCGGCTTTAGTTTCACGTGTATCTCTTAAGCCGGCAGAGAAAACCCACCTGATATGCGCTCCACACAATTGAATTAGAGACGCCGTTGATTTTCTATGGGAATTGCAGAAATGACTTCTAAGCCTCAAAATAATGACTTTTTTTCCTAAGGTGGTAGGAATGAAACTCAGTGCGGGCTGGATGGGGTCCCCCCTGGGCACCGCAGACCTAAGCTTGTTTAACTCCTACCTCTTAAAGGGACCGAGAAAAAATGACCTTTTCTGCACTCCAATGTAAGTCAATGGGGCGATTTTTTGGCTATGTGCTAGAAATGAAATTCAGTGCGGATTGGATGACAGGCACCCTAGGCACCCAGGATCGGCTTTAGTTTCACGTGTATCTCTTAAGCCGGCAGAGAAAATCCACCTGATATGCGCTCCACACAATTGAATAGAGACGCCATTGATTTTTTATGGGAATTGCAGAAATGTCTTCTAAGCCTCAAAATAATGACTTTTTTTCCTAAGGTGGTAGGAATGAAACTCAGTGTGGGCTGGATGGGGTCCCCCCTGGGCACCGCAGACCTAAGCTTGTTTAACTCCTACCTCTTAAAGGGACCGAGAAAAAATGACCTTTTCTGCACTCCAATGTAAGTCAATGGGGCGATTTTTTGGCTATGTGCTAGAAATGAAATTCAGTGCGGATTGGATGACAGGCACCCTAGGCACCCAGGATCGGCTTTAGTTTCACGTGTATCTCTTAAGCCGGCAGAGAAAACCCACCTGATATGCGCTCCACACAATTGAATTAGAGACGCCGTTGATTTTCTATGGGAATTGCAGAAATGACTTCTAAGCCTCAAAATAATGACTTTTTTTCCTAAGGTGGTAGGAATGAAACTCAGTGCGGGCTGGATGGGGTCCCCCCTGGGCACCGCAGACCTAAGCTTGTTTAACTCCTACCTCTTAAAGGGACCGAGAAAAAATGACCTTTTCTGCACTCCAATGTAAGTCAATGGGGCGATTTTCTGGCTATGTGCTAGAAATGAAATTCAGTGCGGATTGGATGACAGGCACCCTAGGCACCCAGGATCGGCTTTAGTTTCACGTGTATCTCTTAAGCCGGCAGAGAAAATCCACCTGATATGCGCTCCACACAATTGAATAGAGACGCCATTGATTTTCTATGGGAATTGCAGAAATGACTTCTAAGCCTCAAAATAATGACTTTTTTTCCTAAGGTGGTAGGAATGAAACTCAGTGTGGGCTGGATGGGGTCCCCCCTGGGCACCGCAGACCTAAGCTTGTTTAACTCCTACCTCTTAAAGGGACCGAGAAAAAAATGACCTTTTCTGCACTCCAATGTAAGTTAATGGGGCGATTTTTTGGCTATGTGCTAGAAATGAAATTCAGTGCGGATTGGATGACAGGCACCCTAGGCACCCAGGATCGGCTTTAGTTTCACGTGTATCTCTTAAGGCGGCAGAGAAAATCCACCTGATATGCGCTCCACACAATTGAATAGAGACGCCATTGATTTTCTATGGGAATTGCAGAAATGACTTCTAAGCCTCAAAATAATGACTTTTTTTGCTAAGGTGGTAGGAATGAAACTCAGTGTGGGCTGGATGGGGTCCCCCCTGGGCACCGCAGACCTAAGCTTGTTTAACTCCTACCTCTTAAAGGGACCGAGAAAAAATGACCTTTTCTGCACTCCAATGTAAGTCAATGGGGCGATTTTTTGGCTATGTGCTAGAAATGAAATTCAGTGCGGATTGGATGACAGGCACCCTAGGCACCCAGGATCGGCTTTAGTTTCACGTGTATCTCTTAAGCCGGCAGAGAAAACCCACCTGATATGCGCTCCACACAATTGAATTAGAGACGCCGTTGATTTTCTATGGGAATTGCAGAAATGACTTCTAAGCCTCAAAATAATGACTTTTTTTCCTAAGGTGGTAGGAATGAAACTCAGTGCGGGCTGGATGGGGTCCCCCCTGGGCACCGCAGACCTAAGCTTGTTTAACTCCTACCTCTTAAAGGGACCGAGAAAAAATGACCTTTTCTGCACTCCAATGTAAGTCAATGGGGCGATTTTTTGGCTATGTGCTAGAAATGAAATTCAGTGCGGATTGGATGACAGGCACCCTAGGCACCCAGGATCGGCATTAGTTTCACGTGTATCTCTTAAGCCGGCAGAGAAAACCCACCTGATATGCGCTCCACACAATTGAATTAGAGACGCCGTTGATTTTCTATGGGAATTGCAGAAATGACTTCTAAGCCTCAAAATAATGACTTTTTTTCCTAAGGTGGTAGGAATGAAACTCAGTGCGGGCTGGATGGGGTCCCCCCTGGGCACCGCAGACCTAAGCTTGTTTAACTCCTACCTCTTAAAGGGACCGAGAAAAAATGACCTTTTCTGCACTCCAATGTAAGTCAATGGGGCGATTTTTTGGCTATGTGCTAGAAATGAAATTCAGTGCGGATTGGATGACAGGCACCCTAGGCACCCAGGATCGGCTTTAGTTTCACGTGTATCTCTTAAGCCGGCAGAGAAAACCCACCTGATATGCGCTCCACACAATTGAATTAGAGACGCCGTTGATTTTCTATGGGAATTGCAAAAATGACTTCTAAGCCTCAAAATAATGACTTTTTTTCCTAAGGTGGTAGGAATGAAACTCAGTGCGGGCTGGATGGGGTCCCCCCTGGGCACCACAGACCTAAGCTTGTTTAACTCCTACCTCTTAAAGGGACCGAGAAAAAATGACCTTTTCTGCACTCCAATGTAAGTCAATGGGGCGATTTTTTGGCTATGTGCTAGAAATGAAATTCAGTGCGGATTGGATGACAGGCACCCTAGGCACCCAGGATCGGCTTTAGTTTCACGTGTATCTCTTAAGCCGGCAGAGAAAACCCACCTGATATGCGCTCCACACAATTGAATTAGAGACGCCGTTGATTTTCTATGGGAATTGCAGAAATGACTTCTAAGCCTCAAAATAATGACTTTTTTTCCTAAGGTGGTAGGAATGAAACTCAGTGCGGGCTGGATGGGGTCCCCCCTGGGCACCGCAGACCTAAGCTTGTTTAACTCCTACCTCTTAAAGGGACCGAGAAAAAATGACATTTTCTGCACTCCAATGTAAGTCAATGGGGCGATTTTTTGGCTATGTGCTAGAAATGAAATTCAGTGCGGATTGGATGACAGGCACCCTAGGCACCCAGGATCGGCTTTAGTTTCACGTGTATCTCTTAAGCCGGCAGAGAAAACCCACCTGATATGCGCTCCACACAATTGAATTAGAGACGCCGTTGATTTTCTATGGGAATTGCAGAAATGACTTCTAAGCCTCAAAATAATGACTTTTTTTCCTAAGGTGGTAGGAATGAAACTCAGTGCGGGCTGGATGGGGTCCCCCCTGGGCACCGCAGACCTAAGCTTGTTTAACTCCTACCTCTTAAAGGGACCGAGAAAAAATGACCTTTTCTGCACTCCAATGTAAGTCAATGGGGCGATTTTTTGGCTATGTGCTAGAAATGAAATTCAGTGCGGATTGGATGACAGGCACCCTAGGCACCCAGGATCGGCTTTAGTTTCACGTGTATCTCTTAAGCCGGCAGAGAAAATCCACCTGATATGCGCTCCACACAATTGAATAGAGACGCCATTGATTTTCTATGGGAATTGCAGAAATGACTTCTAAGCCTCAAAATAATGACTTTTTTTCCTAAGGTGGTAGGAATGAAACTCAGTGTGGGCTGGATGGGGTCCCCCCTGGGCACCGCAGACCTAAGCTTGTTTAACTCCTACCTCTTAAAGGGACCGAGAAAAAATGACCTTTTCTGCACTCCAATGTAAGTCAATGGGGCAATTTTTTGGCTATGTGCTAGAAATGAAATTCAGTGCGGATTGGATGACAGGCACCCTAGGCACCCAGGATCGGCTTTAGTTTCACGTGTATCTCTTAAGCCGGCAGAGAAAACCCACCTGATATGCGCTCCACACAATTGAATTAGAGACGCCGTTGATTTTCTTGCAAATTATATTTTTATTAAAGAAAGAATTTTTTAACCACTTGAATAAAGTAACTATTAGTCGCTTTTAAAAGTAGAAATTATTAACAATGTTATCAGTCGCTTATAAAGTATTATGAAACATGCTGGAGTAACAATGCAAAAGGAAGTGTGCGTAATCATCATCTCAACAAATACCAAGCAAAAAAAAAAAAAAACGAAAAAGAACAAAAATATGGACAAACAAAAGAGGGATTGAAGAAGAGGAATGAAGAAGAGAAGGTAGGGAAGGGTATGTGCAGCTAGTTCAGTGACTATGAAAGAATTCCTAAACCGTATTCGCTTTATTCACAAAATCTTACTCAGATTAACTGAAAAATTCTTACAGGTATACTACATTGGCGTCTCAAGGACACATCTCAATGTTATATTTGAGATTAAAGATTTAAATGCAAACTGTTAAAGATTGGTTCATATGTGTCTAAGATCGGTGCAAAAGATAATTATCAATATCTTTAAATTCAGCTAATGAAGGATTGTACGTCCAACCTTATCTATGTATAAAATACTCTTGAATTAGTTGTGAGCTTTCAAATGTATAAACTACCATTTTTCGTTTCATGGATGTGTCTCTGAGTCACCAAAGCACTAATTTGAAACTGCACAAAAAGAAAAAGGGTAAGAAACAAAAGGAAAGAAGGAGAAAAAAAAAAAGCAAAAAACCAAAAAAGCGTACTAAGTACGCAAAGGAACTAAGTGTGACAAATGTCACCAAGTCTTGTATGAACAAGACATACTACGAGGGTACGTGAATTGGCGCGTCGGTGGAGTCTCAGGATAATAGCTAGTTCTTGGCCTAAGTTGCGATGTAAATAAGGCTACTCTTACTGAAAGAAATAAATCTGTGGAGCACGAAAAAGAATAATGTGAATCTACTTAGCTGTCGGGGGTACAGGGAGAGAAGCGCATTAGAAGATGGTGGAGAAACAAGATAAATAATACCTTAATATATATAACAAGCTTACTGTAGTTGTCGAAAATAGCTTATATCACCATTTTGTTATATATATAAAACATGCTTACTGCCTCTTGGGATGAATAAAGAGAACATTATAATCAAAGATACATGTAGAGAGAACATATGCTAAAGAAGAGTAAGCAGGTTATGGATAAGTGTCCACTCTCAAAACAATAAGTACAACCTATTCCAGGATGCCGTATCAGTAAGTCTCATAGAGTTTTCCGCCTCATCTGAAGATCTAGTATAGAAATTGGAGCATATCAAGCGTGTCGAAATTGGTTAAACTGTATCCACGTCCTTTTTCAAAATCAAGTATTTTTCTTCTTTCTTTGTGGAAGAGGGTCTGAAGCTGGATTGTCTGAAGATCTGTTTGTAGAAATGCTGGCATGTGCTTGTGTAATATATATTAGTGGTGGAAGAACTCTTGTGCGATATAAATCAAACCAATGTGGAGCCATTGTGATGTGGATTAGTCTCAAAGTTAGTCATATATGTTTGGTTTTTCTTTTTGGAGGTATTGCTGAAGGTCAAAACACTATCATTTTCCATCTTATAATGAGCCTTGACAGTTGTTGCTAATTCTGCTCTCTCAAGTCTATGGGCCAAATTACTCTCCAAATGAGACAAAATGGCTGCTGGAACTGCATTATATTTTTATGTAATAGCCCGATTTCCCTGAATCTCCTTTTGTCTGTCCTGGGTGTAAGGGGAGATCGGGGGTCCTTTTTTGCCCATACTCACAATTGCTTGTCTCTCCTGGTGTCTGCAGGTTAGCATAGGGCAATTTAGGGCCTTTATGTGCAGGAATGCAGGATCCAAGATGGCTGCCGAATCAACAACAGTAGGGAAGCCTCGGCTGTTCCTCTTCCCTGTGTCTCCTCTCTGCTGCCTCGATTTTTCTGAATAGGTGCTCAGATTGCTCCTGATGCCTTCACCTGTCTCTCCATTCCTCACTTGTCACTGGAAACCCGACATTTCTGAAGAAGACAGCTATAGATCGGCTGCTGACCACGGAGCTCTTCTCAGGCACGTCCTCTCCCCGGCGGGCCAAGCCACGCCCGCCGTTGATTTTCTATGGGAATTGCAGAAATGACTTCTAAGCCTCAAAATAATGACTTTTTTTCCTAAGGTGGTAGGAATGAAACTCAGTGCGGGCTGGATGGGGTCCCCCCTGGGCACCGCAGACCTAAGCTTGTTTAACTCCTACCTCTTAAAGGGACCGAGAAAAAAATGACATTTTCTGCACTCCAATGTAAGTCAATGGGGCGATTTTTTGGCTATGTGCTAGAAATGAAATTCAGTGCGGATTGGATGACAGGCACCCTAGGCACCCAGGATCGGCTTTAGTTTCACGTGTATCTCTTAAGCCGGCAGAGAAAATCCACCTGATATGCGCTCCACACAATTGAATAGAGACGCCATTGATTTTCTATGGGAATTGCAGAAACGACTTCTAAGCCTCAAAATAATGACTTTTTTTCCTAAGGTGGTAGGAATGAAACTCAGTGTGGGCTGGATGGGGTCCCCCCTGGGCACCGCAGACCTAAGCTTGTTTAACTCCTACCTCTTAAAGGGACCGAGAAAAAATTACCTTTTCTGCACTCCAATGTAAGTCAATGGGGCGATTTTTTGGCTATGTGCTAGAAATGAAATTCAGTGCGGATTGGATGACAGACACCCTAGGCACCCAGGATCGGCTTTAGTTTCACGTGTATCTCTTAAGCCGGCAGAGAAAACCCACCTGATATGCGCTCCACACAATTGAATTAGAGACGCCGTTGATTTTCTATGGGAATTGCAGAAATGACTTCTAAGCCTCAAAATAATGACTTTTTTTTCTAAGGTGGTAGGAATGAAACTCAGTGCGGGCTGGATGGGGTCCCCCCTGGGCACCGCAGACCTAAGCTTGTTTAACTCCTACCTCTTAAAGGGACCGAGAAAAAATGACCTTTTCTGCACTCCAATGTAAGTCAATGGGGCGATTTTTTGGCTATGTGCTAGAAATGAAATTCAGTGCGGATTGGATGACAGGCACCCTAGGCACCCAGGATCGGCTTTAGTTTCACGTGTATCTCTTAAGCCGGCAGAGAAAATCCACCTGATATGCGCTCCACACAATTGAATAGAGACGCCATTGATTTTCTATGGGAATTGCAGAAATGACTTCTAAGCCTCAAAATAATGACTTTTTTTCCTAAGGTGGTAGGAATGAAACTCAGTGTGGGCTGGATGGGGTCCCCCCTGGGCACCGCAGACCTAAGCTTGTTTAACTCCTACCTCTTAAAGGGACCGAGAAAAAAATGACCTTTTCTGCACTCCAATGTAAGTCAATGGGGCGATTTTTTGGCTATGTGCTAGAAATGAAATTCAGTGCGGATTGGATGACAGGCACCCTAGGCACCCAGGATCGGCTTTAGTTTCACGTGTATCTCTTAAGGCGGCAGAGAAAATCCACCTGATATGCGCTCCACACAATTGAATAGAGACGCCATTGATTTTCTATGGGAATTGCAGAAATGACTTCTAAGCCTCAAAATAATGACTTTTTTTGCTAAGGTGGTAGGAATGAAACTCAGTGTGGGCTGGATGGGGTCCCCCCTGGGCACCGCAGACCTAAGCTTGTTTAACTCCTACCTCTTAAAGGGACCGAGAAAAAATGACCTTTTCTGCACTCCAATGTAAGTCAATGGGGCGATTTTTTGGCTATGTGCTAGAAATGAAATTCAGTGCGGATTGGATGACAGGCACCCTAGGCACCCAGGATCGGCTTTAGTTTCACGTGTATCTCTTAAGCCGGCAGAGAAAACCCACCTGATATGCGCTCCACACAATTGAATTAGAGACGCCGTTGATTTTCTATGGGAATTGCAGAAATGACTTCTAAGCCTCAAAATAATGACTTTTTTTCCTAAGGTGGTAGGAATGAAACTCAGTGCGGGCTGGATGGGGTCCCCCCTGGGCACCGCAGACCTAAGCTTGTTTAACTCCTACCTCTTAAAGGGACCGAGAAAAAATGACCTTTTCTGCACTCCAATGTAAGTCAATGGGGCGATTTTTTGGCTATGTGCTAGAAATGAAATTCAGTGCGGATTGGATGACAGGCACCCTAGGCACCCAGGATCGGCATTAGTTTCACGTGTATCTCTTAAGCCGGCAGAGAAAACCCACCTGATATGCGCTCCACACAATTGAATTAGAGACGCCGTTGATTTTCTATGGGAATTGCAGAAATGACTTCTAAGCCTCAAAATAATGACTTTTTTTCCTAAGGTGGTAGGAATGAAACTCAGTGCGGGCTGGATGGGGTCCCCCCTGGGCACCGCAGACCTAAGCTTGTTTAACTCCTACCTCTTAAAGGGACCGAGAAAAAATGACCTTTTCTGCACTCCAATGTAAGTCAATGGGGCGATTTTTTGGCTATGTGCTAGAAATGAAATTCAGTGCGGATTGGATGACAGGCACCCTAGGCACCCAGGATCGGCTTTAGTTTCACGTGTATCTCTTAAGCCGGCAGAGAAAACCCACCTGATATGCGCTCCACACAATTGAATTAGAGACGCCGTTGATTTTCTATGGGAATTGCAGAAATGACTTCTAAGCCTCAAAATAATGACTTTTTTTCCTAAGGTGGTAGGAATGAAACTCAGTGCGGGCTGGATGGGGTCCCCCCTGGGCACCGCAGACCTAAGCTTGTTTAACTCCTACCTCTTAAAGGGACCGAGAAAAAATGACCTTTTCTGCACTCCAATGTAAGTCAATGGGGCGATTTTTTGGCTATGTGCTAGAAATGAAATTCAGTGCGGATTGGATGACAGGCACCCTAGGCACCCAGGATCGGCTTTAGTTTCACGTGTATCTCTTAAGCCGGCAGAGAAAACCCACCTGATATGCGCTCCACACAATTGAATTAGAGACGCCGTTGATTTTCTATGGGAATTGCAGAAATGACTTCTAAGCCTCAAAATAATGACTTTTTTTCCTAAGGTGGTAGGAATGAAACTCAGTGCGGGCTGGATGGGGTCCCCCCTGGGCACCGCAGACCTAAGCTTGTTTAACTCCTACCTCTTAAAGGGACCGAGAAAAAATGACCTTTTCTGCACTCCAATGTAAGTCAATGGGGCGATTTTTTGGCTATGTGCTAGAAATGAAATTCAGTGCGGATTGGATGACAGGCACCCTAGGCACCCAGGATCGGCTTTAGTTTCACGTGTATCTCTTAAGCCGGCAGAGAAAATCCACCTGATATGCGCTCCACACAATTGAATAGAGACGCCATTGATTTTCTATGGGAATTGCAGAAATGACTTCTAAGCCTCAAAATAATGACTTTTTTTCCTAAGGTGGTAGGAATGAAACTCAGTGTGGGCTGGATGGGGTCCCCCCTGGGCACCGCAGACCTAAGCTTGTTTAACTCCTACCTCTTAAAGGGACCGAGAAAAAATGACCTTTTCTGCACTCCAATGTAAGTCAATGGGGCAATTTTTTGGCTATGTGCTAGAAATGAAATTCAGTGCGGATTGGATGACAGGCACCCTAGGCACCCAGGATCGGCTTTAGTTTCACGTGTATCTCTTAAGCCGGCAGAGAAAACCCACCTGATATGCGCTCCACACAATTGAATTAGAGACGCCGTTGATTTTCTTGCAAATTATATTTTTATTAAAGAAAGAATTTTTTAACCACTTGAATAAAGTAACTATTAGTCGCTTTTAAAAGTAGAAATTATTAACAATGTTATCAGTCGCTTATAAAGTATTATGAAACATGCTGGAGTAACAATGCAAAAGGAAGTGTGCGTAATCATCATCTCAACAAATACCAAGCAAAAAAAAAAAAAAACGAAAAAGAACAAAAATATGGACAAACAAAAGAGGGATTGAAGAAGAGGAATGAAGAAGAGAAGGTAGGGAAGGGTATGTGCAGCTAGTTCAGTGACTATGAAAGAATTCCTAAACCGTATTCGCTTTATTCACAAAATCTTACTCAGATTAACTGAAAAATTCTTACAGGTATACTACATTGGCGTCTCAAGGACACATCTCAATGTTATATTTGAGATTAAAGATTTAAATGCAAACTGTTAAAGATTGGTTCATATGTGTCTAAGATCGGTGCAAAAGATAATTATCAATATCTTTAAATTCAGCTAATGAAGGATTGTACGTCCAACCTTATCTATGTATAAAATACTCTTGAATTAGTTGTGAGCTTTCAAATGTATAAACTACCATTTTTCGTTTCATGGATGTGTCTCTGAGTCACCAAAGCACTAATTTGAAACTGCACAAAAAGAAAAAGGGTAAGAAACAAAAGGAAAGAAGGAGAAAAAAAAAAAGCAAAAAACCAAAAAAGCGTACTAAGTACGCAAAGGAACTAAGTGTGACAAATGTCACCAAGTCTTGTATGAACAAGACATACTACGAGGGTACGTGAATTGGCGCGTCGGTGGAGTCTCAGGATAATAGCTAGTTCTTGGCCTAAGTTGCGATGTAAATAAGGCTACTCTTACTGAAAGAAATAAATCTGTGGAGCACGAAAAAGAATAATGTGAATCTACTTAGCTGTCGGGGGTACAGGGAGAGAAGCGCATTAGAAGATGGTGGAGAAACAAGATAAATAATACCTTAATATATATAACAAGCTTACTGTAGTTGTCGAAAATAGCTTATATCACCATTTTGTTATATATATAAAACATGCTTACTGCCTCTTGGGATGAATAAAGAGAACATTATAATCAAAGATACATGTAGAGAGAACATATGCTAAAGAAGAGTAAGCAGGTTATGGATAAGTGTCCACTCTCAAAACAATAAGTACAACCTATTCCAGGATGCCGTATCAGTAAGTCTCATAGAGTTTTCCGCCTCATCTGAAGATCTAGTATAGAAATTGGAGCATATCAAGCGTGTCGAAATTGGTTAAACTGTATCCACGTCCTTTTTCAAAATCAAGTATTTTTCTTCTTTCTTTGTGGAAGAGGGTCTGAAGCTGGATTGTCTGAAGATCTGTTTGTAGAAATGCTGGCATGTGCTTGTGTAATATATATTAGTGGTGGAAGAACTCTTGTGCGATATAAATCAAACCAATGTGGAGCCATTGTGATGTGGATTAGTCTCAAAGTTAGTCATATATGTTTGGTTTTTCTTTTTGGAGGTATTGCTGAAGGTCAAAACACTATCATTTTCCATCTTATAATGAGCCTTGACAGTTGTTGCTAATTCTGCTCTCTCAAGTCTATGGGCCAAATTACTCTCCAAATGAGACAAAATGGCTGCTGGAACTGCATTATATTTTTATGTAATAGCCCGATTTCCCTGAATCTCCTTTTGTCTGTCCTGGGTGTAAGGGGAGATCGGGGGTCCTTTTTTGCCCATACTCACAATTGCTTGTCTCTCCTGGTGTCTGCAGGTTAGCATAGGGCAATTTAGGGCCTTTATGTGCAGGAATGCAGGATCCAAGATGGCTGCCGAATCAACAACAGTAGGGAAGCCTCGGCTGTTCCTCTTCCCTGTGTCTCCTCTCTGCTGCCTCGATTTTTCTGAATAGGTGCTCAGATTGCTCCTGATGCCTTCACCTGTCTCTCCATTCCTCACTTGTCACTGGAAACCCGACATTTCTGAAGAAGACAGCTATAGATCGGCTGCTGACCACGGAGCTCTTCTCAGGCACGTCCTCTCCCCGGCGGGCCAAGCCACGCCCGCCGTTGATTTTCTATGGGAATTGCAGAAATGACTTCTAAGCCTCAAAATAATGACTTTTTTTCCTAAGGTGGTAGGAATGAAACTCAGTGCGGGCTGGATGGGGTCCCCCCTGGGCACCGCAGACCTAAGCTTGTTTAACTCCTACCTCTTAAAGGGACCGAGAAAAAAATGACATTTTCTGCACTCCAATGTAAGTCAATGGGGCGATTTTTTGGCTATGTGCTAGAAATGAAATTCAGTGCGGATTGGATGACAGGAACCCTAGGCACCCAGGATCGGCTTTAGTTTCACGTGTATCTCTTAAGCCGGCAGAGAAAATCCACCTGATATGCGCTCCACACAATTGAATAGAGACGCCATTGATTTTCTATGGGAATTGCAGAAACGACTTCTAAGCCTCAAAATAATGACTTTTTTTCCTAAGGTGGTAGGAATGAAACTCAGTGTGGGCTGGATGGGGTCCCCCCTGGGCACCGCAGACCTAAGCTTGTTTAACTCCTACCTCTTAAAGGGACCGAGAAAAAATTACCTTTTCTGCACTCCAATGTAAGTCAATGGGGCGATTTTTTGGCTATGTGCTAGAAATGAAATTCAGTGCGGATTGGATGACAGACACCCTAGGCACCCAGGATCGGCTTTAGTTTCACGTGTATCTCTTAAGCCGGCAGAGAAAACCCACCTGATATGCGCTCCACACAATTGAATTAGAGACGCCGTTGATTTTCTATGGGAATTGCAGAAATGACTTCTAAGCCTCAAAATAATGACTTTTTTTCCTAAGGTGGTAGGAATGAAACTCAGTGCGGGCTGGATGGGGTCCCCCCTGGGCACCGCAGACCTAAGCTTGTTTAACTCCTACCTCTTAAAGGGACCGAGAAAAAATGACCTTTTCTGCACTCCAATGTAAGTCAATGGGGCGATTTTTTGGCTATGTGCTAGAAATGAAATTCAGTGCGGATTGGATGACAGGCACCCTAGGCACCCAGGATCGGCTTTAGTTTCACGTGTATCTCTTAAGCCGGCAGAGAAAATCCACCTGATATGCGCTCCACACAATTGAATAGAGACGCCATTGATTTTCTATGGGAATTGCAGAAATGACTTCTAAGCCTCAAAATAATGACTTTTTTTCCTAAGGTGGTAGGAATGAAACTCAGTGTGGGCTGGATGGGGTCCCCCCTCGGCACCGCAGACCTAAGCTTGTTTAACTCCTACCTCTTAAAGGGACCGAGAAAAAATGACCTTTTCTGCACTCCAATGTAAGTCAATGGGGCGATTTTTTGGCTATGTGCTAGAAATGAAATTCAGTGCGGATTGGATGACAGGCACCCTAGGCACCCAGGATCGGCTTTAGTTTCACGTGTATCTCTTAAGCCGGCAGAGAAAACCCACCTGATATGCGCTCCACACAATTGAATTAGAGACGCCGTTGATTTTCTATGGGAATTGCAGAAATGACTTCTAAGCCTCAAAATAATGACTTTTTTTCCTAAGGTGGTAGGAATGAAACTCAGTGCGGGCTGAATGGGGTCCCCCCTGGGCACCGCAGACCTAAGCTTGTTTAACTCCTACCTCTTAAAGGGACCGAGAAAAAATGACCTTTTCTGCACTCCAATGTAAGTCAATGGGGCGATTTTTTGGCTATGTGCTAGAAATGAAATTCAGTGCGGATTGGATGACAGGCACCCTAGGCACCCAGGATCGGCTTTAGTTTCACGTGTATCTCTTAAGCCGGCAGAGAAAATCCACCTGATATGCGCTCCACACAATTGAATAGAGACGCCATTGATTTTCTATGGGAATTGCAGAAATGACTTCTAAGCCTCAAAATAATGACTTTTTTTCCTAAGGTGGTAGGAATGAAACTCAGTGCGGGCTGGATGGGGTCCCCCCTGGGCACCGCAGACCTAAGCTTGTTTAACTCCTACCTCTTAAAGGGACCGAGAAAAAATGACCTTTTCTGCACTCCAATGTAAGTCAATGGGGCGATTTTTTGGCTATGTGCTAGAAATGAAATTCAGTGCGGATTGGATGACAGGCACCCTAGGCACCCAGGATCGGCTTTAGTTTCACGTGTATCTCTTAAGGCGGCAGAGAAAATCCACCTGATATGCGCTCCACACAATTGAATAGAGACGCCATTGATTTTCTATGGGAATTGCAGAAATGACTTCTAAGCCTCAAAATAATGACTTTTTTTCCTAAGGTGGTAGGAATGAAACTCAGTGTGGGCTGGATGGGGTCCCCCCTGGGCACCGCAGACCTAAGCTTGTTTAACTCCTACCTCTTAAAGGGACCGAGAAAAAATGACCTTTTCTGCACTCCAATGTAAGTCAATGGGGCGATTTTTTGGCTATGTGCTAGAAATGAAATTCTGTGCGGATTGGATGACAGGCACCCTAGGCACCCAGGATCGGCTTTAGTTTCACGTGTATCTCTTAAGCCGGCAGAGAAAACCCACCTGATATGCGCTCCACACAATTGAATTAGAGACGCCGTTGATTTTCTATGGGAATTGCAGAAATGACTTCTAAGCCTCAAAATAATGACTTTTTTTCCTAAGGTGGTAGGAATGAAACTCAGTGCGGGCTGGATGGGGTCCCCCTTGGGCACCGCAGACCTAAGCTTGTTTAACTCCTACCTCTTAAAGGGACCGAGAAAAAATGACATTTTCTGCACTCCAATGTAAGTCAATGGGGCGATTTTTTGGCTATGTGCTAGAAATGAAATTCAGTGCGGATTGGATGACAGGCACCCTAGGCACCCAGGATCGGCTTTAGTTTCACGTGTATCTCTTAAGCCGGCAGAGAAAATCCACCTGATATGCGCTCCACACAATTGAATAGAGACGCCATTGATTTTCTATGGGAATTGCAGAAATGACTTCTAAGCCTCAAAATAATGACTTTTTTTCCTAAGGTGGTAGGAATGAAACTCAGTGTGGGCTGGATGGGGTCCCCCCTGGGCACCGCAGACCTAAGCTTGTTTAACTCCTACCTCTTAAAGGGACCGAGAAAAAATGACCTTTTCTGCACTCCAATGTAAGTCAATGGGGCGATTTTTTGGCTATGTGCTAGAAATGAAATTCAGTGCGGATTGGATGACAGGCACCCTAGGCACCCAGGATCGGCTTTAGTTTCACGTGTATCTCTTAAGCCGGCAGAGAAAACCCACCTGATATGCGCTCCACACAATTGAATTAGAGACGCCGTTGATTTTCTATGGGAATTGCAGAAATGACTTCTAAGCCTCAAAATAATGACTTTTTTTCCTAAGGTGGTAGGAATGAAACTCAGTGCGGGCTGGATGGGGTCCCCCCTGGGCACCGCAGACCTAAGCTTGTTTAACTCCTACCTCTTAAAGGGACCGAGAAAAAATGACCTTTTCTGCACTCCAATGTAAGTCAATGGGGCGATTTTTTGGCTATGTGCTAGAAATGAAATTCAGTGCGGATTGGATGACAGGCACCCTGGGCACCCAGGATCGGCTTTAGTTTCACGTGTATCTCTTAAGCCGGCAGAGAAAATCCACCTGATATGCGCTCCACACAATTGAATAGAGACGCCATTGATTTTCTATGGGAATTGCAGAAATGACTTCTAAGCCTCAAAATAATGACTTTTTTTCCTAAGGTGGTAGGAATGAAACTCAGTGTGGGCTGGATGGGGTCCCCCCTGGGCACCGCAGACCTAAGCTTGTTTAACTCCTACCTCTTAAAGGGACCGAGAAAAAATGACCTTTTCTGCACTCCAATGTAAGTCAATGGGGCGATTTTTTGGCTATGTGCTAGAAATGAAATTCAGTGCGGATTGGATGACAGGCACCCTAGGCACCCAGGATCGGCTTTAGGTGCCTGTCATCCAATCCGCACTGAATTTCATTTCTAGCACATAGCCAAAAAATCGCCCCATTGACTTACATTGGAGTGCAGAAAAGGTCATTTTTTCTCGGTCCGTTTAAGAGGTAGGAGTTAAACAAGCTTAGGTCTGCGGTGCCCAGGGGGGACCCCATCCAGCCCGCACTGAGTTTCATTCCTACCACCTTAGGAAAAAAAGTCATTATTTTGAGGCTTAGAAGTCATTTCTGCAATTCCCATAGAAAATCAACGGCGTCTCTAATTCAATTGTGTGGAGCGCATATCAGGTGGGTTTTCTCTGCCGGCTTAAGAGATACACGTGAAACTAAAGCCGATCCTGGGGGCCTAGGGTGCCTGTCATCCAATCCGCACTGAATTTCATTTCTAGCACATAGCCAAAAAATCGCCCCATTGACTTACATTGGAGTGCAGAAAAGGTCATTTTTTCTCGGTCCCTTTAAGAGGTAGGAGTTAAACAAGCTTAGGTCTGCGGTGCCCAGGGGGGACCCCATCCAGCCCACACTGAGTTTCATTCCTACCACCTTAGGAAAAAAAGTCACTATTTTGAGGCTTAGAAGACATTTCTGCAATTCCCATAGAAAATCAATGGCGTCTCTATTCAATTGTGTGGAGCGCATATCAGGTGGATTTTCTCTGCCGGCTTAAGAGATACACGTGAAACTAAAGCCGATCCTGGGTGCCTAGGGTGCCTGTCATCCAATCCGCACTGAATTTCATTTCTAGCACATAGCCAAAAAATCGCCCCATTGACTTACATTGGAGTGCAGAAAAGGTCATTTTTTCTCGGTCCCTTTAAGAGGTAGGAGTTAAACAAGCTTAGGTCTGCGGTGCCCAGGGGGGACCCCATCCAGCCCACACTGAGTTTCATTCCTACCACCTTAGGAAAAAAAGTCATTATTTTGAGGCTTAGAAGTCATTTCTGCAATTCCCATAGAAAATCAACGGCGTCTCTAATTCAATTGTGTGGAGCGCATATCAGGTGGGTTTTCTCTGCCGGCTTAAGAGATACACGTGAAACTAAAGCCGATCCTGGGGGCCTAGGGTGCCTGTCATCCAATCCGCACTGAATTTCATTTCTAGCACATAGCCAAAAAATCGCCCCATTGACTTACATTGGAGTGCAGAAAAGGTCATTTTTTTCTCGGTCCCTTTAAGAGGTAGGAGTTAAACAAGCTTAGGTCTGCGGTGCCCAGGGGGGACCCCATCCAGCCCACACTGAGTTTCATTCCTACCACCTTAGGAAAAAAAGTCACTATTTTGAGGCTTAGAAGACATTTCTGCAATTCCCATAGAAAATCAATGGCGTCTCTATTCAATTGTGTGGAGCGCATATCAGGTGGATTTTCTCTGCCGGCTTAAGAGATACACGTGAAACTAAAGCCGATCCTGGGTGCCTAGGGTGCCTGTCATCCAATCCGCACTGAATTTCATTTCTAGCACATAGCCAAAAAATCGCCCCATTGACTTACATTGGAGTGCAGAAAAGGTCATTTTTTCTCGGTCCCTTTAAGAGGTAGGAGTTAAACAAGCTTAGGTCTGCGGTGCCCAGGGGGGACCCCATCCAGCCCGCACTGAGTTTCATTCCTACCACCTTAGGAAAAAAAGTCATTATTTTGAGGCTTAGAAGTCATTTCTGCAATTCCCATAGAAAATCAACGGCGTCTCTAATTCAATTGTGTGGAGCGCATATCAGGTGGGTTTTCTCTGCCGGCTTAAGAGATACACGTGAAACTAAAGCTGATCCTGGGTGCCTAGGGTGCCTGTCATCCAATCCGCACTGAATTTCATTTCTAGCACATAGCCAAAAAATCGCCCCATTGACTTACATTGGAGTGCAGAAAAGGTCATTTTTTCTCGGTCCCTTTAAGAGGTAGGAGTTAAACAAGCTTAGGTCTGCGGTGCCCAGGGGGGACCCCATCCAGCCCACACTGAGTTTCATTCCTACCACCTTAGGAAAAAAAGTCATTATTTTGAGGCTTAGAAGACATTTCTGCAATTCCCATAAAAAATCAATGGCGTCTCTATTCAATTGTGTGGAGCGCATATCAGGTGGATTTTCTCTGCCGGCTTAAGAGATACACGTGAAACTAAAGCCGATCCTGGGTGCCTAGGGTGCCTGTCATCCAATCCGCACTGAATTTCATTTCTAGCACATAGCCAAAAAATCGCCCCATTGACTTACATTGGAGTGCAGAAAAGGTCATTTTTTCTCGGTCCCTTTAAGAGGTAGGAGTTAAACAAGCTTAGGTCTGCGGTGCCCAGGGGGGACCCCATCCAGCCCGCACTGATTTTCATTCCTACCACCTTAGGAAAAAAAGTCATTATTTTGAGGCTTAGAAGTCATTTCTGCAATTCCCATAGAAAATCAACGGCGTCTCTAATTCAATTGTGTGGAGCGCATATCAGGTGGGTTTTCTCTGCCGGCTTAAGAGATACACGTGAAACTAAAGCCGATCCTGGGTGCCTAGGGTGCCTGTCATCCAATCCGCACTGAATTTCATTTCTAGCACATAGCCAAAAAATCGCCCCATTGACTTACATTGGAGTGCAGAAAAGGTCATTTTTTCTCGGTCCCTTTAAGAGGTAGGAGTTAAACAAGCTTAGGTCTGCGGTGCCCAGGGGGGACCCCATCCAGCCCGCACTGAGTTTCATTCCTACCACCTTAGGAAAAAAAGTCATTATTTTGAGGCTTAGAAGTCATTTCTGCAATTCCCATAGAAAATCAACGGCGTCTCTAATTCAATTGTGTGGAGCGCATATCAGGTGGGTTTTCTCTGCCGGCTTAAGAGATACACGTGAAACTAAAGCCGATCCTGGGTGCCTAGGGTGCCTGTCATCCAATCCGCACTGAATTTCATTTCTAGCACATAGCCAAAAAATCGCCCCATTGACTTACATTGGAGTGCAGAAAAGGTCTTTTTTTCTCGGTCCCTTTAAGAGGTAGGAGTTAAACAAGCTTAGGTCTGCGGTGCCCAGGGGGGACCCCATCCAGCCCGCACTGAGTTTCATTCCTACCACCTAAGGAAAAAAAGTCATTATTTTGAGGCTTAGAAGTCATTTCTGCAATTCCCATAGAAAATCAACGGCGTCTCTAATTCAATTGTGTGGAGCGCATATCAGGTGGGTTTTCTCTGCCGGCTTAAGAGATACACGTGAAACTAATGCCGATCCTGGGTGCCTAGGGTGCCTGTCATCCAATCCGCACTGAATTTCATTTCTAGCACATAGCCAAAAAATCGCCCCATTGACTTACATTGGAGTGCAGAAAAGGTCATTTTTTCTCGGTCCCTTTAAGAGGTAGGAGTTAAACAAGCTTAGGTCTGCGGTGCCCAGGGGGGACCCCATCCAGCCCACACTGAGTTTCATTCCTACCACCTTAGGAAAAAAAGTCATTATTTTGAGGCTTAGAAGTCATTTCTGCAATTCCCATAGAAAATCAATGGCGTCTCTATTCAATTGTGTGGAGCGCATATCAGGTGGATTTTCTCTGCCGCCTTAAGAGATACACGTGAAACTAAAGCCGATCCTGGGTGCCTAGGGTGCCTGTCATCCAATCCGCACTGAATTTCATTTCTAGCACATAGCCAAAAAATCGCCCCATTGACTTACATTGGAGTGCAGAAAAGGTCATTTTTTCTCGGTCCCTTTAAGAGGTAGGAGTTAAACAAGCTTAGGTCTGCGGTGCCCAGGGGGGACCCCATCCAGCCCGCACTGAGTTTCATTCCTACCACCTTAGGAAAAAAAGTCATTATTTTGAGGCTTAGAAGTCATTTCTGCAATTCCCATAGAAAATCAATGGCGTCTCTATTCAATTGTGTGGAGCGCATATCAGGTGGATTTTCTCTGCCGGCTTAAGAGATACACGTGAAACTAAAGCCGATCCTGGGTGCCTAGGGTGCCTGTCATCCAATCCGCACTGAATTTCATTTCTAGCACATAGCCAAAAAATCGCCCCATTGACTTACATTGGAGTGCAGAAAAGGTCATTTTTTCTCGGTCCCTTTAAGAGGTAGGAGTTAAACAAGCTTAGGTCTGCGGTGCCCAGGGGGGACCCCATCCAGCCCACACTGAGTTTCATTCCTACCACCTTAGGAAAAAAAGTCATTATTTTGAGGCTTAGAAGACATTTCTGCAATTCCCATAGAAAATCAATGGCGTCTCTATTCAATTGTGTGCAGCGCATATCAGGTGGATTTTCTCTGCCGGCTTAAGAGATACACGTGAAACTAAAGCCGATCCTGGGTGCCTAGGGTGCCTGTCATCCAATCCGCACTGAATTTCATTTCTAGCACATAGCCAAAAAATCGCCCCATTGACTTACATTGGAGTGCAGAAAAGGTCATTTTTTCTCGGTCCGTTTAAGAGGTAGGAGTTAAACAAGCTTAGGTCTGCGGTGCCCAGGGGGGACCCCATCCAGCCCGCACTGAGTTTCATTCCTACCACCTTAGGAAAAAAAGTCATTATTTTGAGGCTTAGAAGTCATTTCTGCAATTCCCATAGAAAATCAACGGCGTCTCTAATTCAATTGTGTGGAGCGCATATCAGGTGGGTTTTCTCTGCCGGCTTAAGAGATACACGTGAAACTAAAGCCGATCCTGGGGGCCTAGGGTGCCTGTCATCCAATCCGCACTGAATTTCATTTCTAGCACATAGCCAAAAAATCGCCCCATTGACTTACATTGGAGTGCAGAAAAGGTCATTTTTTCTCGGTCCCTTTAAGAGGTAGGAGTTAAACAAGCTTAGGTCTGCGGTGCCCAGGGGGGACCCCATCCAGCCCACACTGAGTTTCATTCCTACCACCTTAGGAAAAAAAGTCACTATTTTGAGGCTTAGAAGACATTTCTGCAATTCCCATAGAAAATCAATGGCGTCTCTATTCAATTGTGTGGAGCGCATATCAGGTGGATTTTCTCTGCCGGCTTAAGAGATACACGTGAAACTAAAGCCGATCCTGGGTGCCTAGGGTGCCTGTCATCCAATCCGCACTGAATTTCATTTCTAGCACATAGCCAAAAAATCGCCCCATTGACTTACATTGGTGTGCAGAAAAGGTCATTTTTTCTCGGTCCCTTTAAGAGGTAGGAGTTAAACAAGCTTAGGTCTGCGGTGCCCAGGGGGGACCCCATCCAGCCCACACTGAGTTTCATTCCTACCACCTTAGGAAAAAAAGTCATTATTTTGAGGCTTAGAAGACATTTCTGCAATTCCCATAGAAAATCAATGGCGTCTCTATTCAATTGTGTGGAGCGCATATCAGGTGGATTTTCTCTGCCGGCTTAAGAGATACACGTGAAACTAAAGCCGATCCTGGGTGCCTAGGGTGCCTGTCATCCAATCCGCACTGAATTTCATTTCTAGCACATAGCCAAAAAATCGCCCCATTGACTTACATTGGAGTGCAGAAAAGGTCATTTTTTCTCGGTCCCTTTAAGAGGTAGGAGTTAAACAAGCTTAGGTCTGCGGTGCCCAGGGGGGACCCCATCCAGCCCGCACTGAGTTTCATTCCTACCACCTTAGGAAAAAAAGTCATTATTTTGAGGCTTAGAAGTCATTTCTGCAATTCCCATAGAAAATCAACGGCGTCTCTAATTCAATTGTGTGGAGCGCATATCAGGTGGGTTTTCTCTGCCGGCTTAAGAGATACACGTGAAACTAAAGCCGATCCTGGGGGCCTAGGGTGCCTGTCATCCAATCCGCACTGAATTTCATTTCTAGCACATAGCCAAAAAATCGCCCCATTGACTTACATTGGAGTGCAGAAAAGGTCATTTTTTCTCGGTCCCTTTAAGAGGTAGGAGTTAAACAAGCTTAGGTCTGCGGTGCCCAGGGGGGACCCCATCCAGCCCACACTGAGTTTCATTCCTACCACCTTAGGAAAAAAAGTCACTATTTTGAGGCTTAGAAGACATTTCTGCAATTCCCATAGAAAATCAATGGCGTCTCTATTCAATTGTGTGGAGCGCATATCAGGTGGATTTTCTCTGCCGGCTTAAGAGATACACGTGAAACTAAAGCCGATCCTGGGTGCCTAGGGTGCCTGTCATCCAATCCGCACTGAATTTCATTTCTAGCACATAGCCAAAAAATCGCCCCATTGACTTACATTGGAGTGCAGAAAAGGTCATTTTTTCTCGGTCCCTTTAAGAGGTAGGAGTTAAACAAGCTTAGGTCTGCGGTGCCCAGGGGGGACCCCATCCAGCCCGCACTGATTTTCATTCCTACCACCTTAGGAAAAAAAGTCATTATTTTGAGGCTTAGAAGTCATTTCTGCAATTCCCATAGAAAATCAACGGCGTCTCTAATTCAATTGTGTGGAGCGCATATCAGGTGGGTTTTCTCTGCCGGCTTAAGAGATACACGTGAAACTAAAGCCGATCCTGGGTGCCTAGGGTGCCTGTCATCCAATCCGCACTGAATTTCATTTCTAGCACATAGCCAAAAAATCGCCCCATTGACTTACATTGGAGTGCAGAAAAGGTCATTTTTTCTCGGTCCCTTTAAGAGGTAGGAGTTAAACAAGCTTAGGTCTGCGGTGCCCAGGGGGGACCCCATCCAGCCCGCACTGAGTTTCATTCCTACCACCTTAGGAAAAAAAGTCATTATTTTGAGGCTTAGAAGTCATTTCTGCAATTCCCATAGAAAATCAACGGCGTCTCTAATTCAATTGTGTGGAGCGCATATCAGGTGGGTTTTCTCTGCCGGCTTAAGAGATACACGTGAAACTAATGCCGATCCTGGGTGCCTAGGGTGCCTGTCATCCAATCCGCACTGAATTTCATTTCTAGCACATAGCCAAAAAATCGCCCCATTGACTTACATTGGAGTGCAGAAAAGGTCATTTTTTCTCGGTCCCTTTAAGAGGTAGGAGTTAAACAAGCTTAGGTCTGCGGTGCCAGGGGGGACCCCATCCAGCCCACACTGAGTTTCATTCCTACCACCTTAGGAAAAAAAGTCATTATTTTGAGGCTTAGAAGTCATTTCTGCAATTCCCATAGAAAATCAATGGCGTCTCTATTCAATTGTGTGGAGCGCATATCAGGTGGATTTTCTCTGCCGGCTTAAGAGATACACGTGAAACTAAAGCCGATCCTGGGTGCCTAGGGTGCCTGTCATCCAATCCGCACTGAATTTCATTTCTAGCACATAGCCAAAAAATCGCCCCATTGACTTACATTGGAGTGCAGAAAATGTCATTTTTTCTCGGTCCCTTTAAGAGGTAGGAGTTAAACAAGCTTAGGTCTGCGGTGCCCAGGGGGGACCCCATCCAGCCCACACTGAGTTTCATTCCTACCACCTTAGGAAAAAAAGTCATTATTTTGAGGCTTAGAAGTCACTTCTGCAATTCCCATAGAAAATCAATGGCGTCTCTATTCAATTGTGTGGAGCGCATATCAGGTGGATTTTCTCTGCCGGCTTAAGAGATACACGTGAAACTAAAGCCGATCCTGGGTGCCTAGAGTGCCTGTCATCCAATCCGCACTGAATTTCATTTCTAGCACATAGCCAAAAAATCGCCCCATTGACTTACATTGGAGTGCAGAAAATGTCATTTTTTCTCGGTCCCTTTAAGAGGTAGGAGTTAAACAAGCTTAGGTCTGCGGTGCCCAAGGGGGACCCCATCCAGCCCGCACTGAGTTTCATTCCTACCACCTTAGGAAAAAAAGTCATTATTTTGAGGCTTAGAAGTCATTTCTGCAATTCCCATAGAAAATCAACGGCGTCTCTAATTCAATTGTGTGGAGCGCATATCAGGTGGGTTTTCTCTGCCGGCTTAAGAGATACACGTGAAACTAAAGCCGATCCTGGGTGCCTAGGGTGCCTGTCATCCAATCCGCACTGAATTTCATTTCTAGCACATAGCCAAAAAATCGCCCCATTGACTTACATTGGAGTGCAGAAAAGGTCATTTTTTTCTCGGTCCCTTTAAGAGGTAGGAGTTAAACAAGCTTAGGTCTGCGGTGCCCAGGGGGGACCCCATCCAGCCCACACTGAGTTTCATTCCTACCACCTTAGGAAAAAAAGTCATTATTTTGAGGCTTAGAAGTCATTTCTGCAATTCCCATAGAAAATCAATGGCGTCTCTATTCAATTGTGTGGAGCGCATATCAGGTGGATTTTCTCTGCCGCCTTAAGAGATACACGTGAAACTAAAGCCGATCCTGGGTGCCTAGGGTGCCTGTCATCCAATCCGCACTGAATTTCATTTCTAGCACATAGCCAAAAAATCGCCCCATTGACTTACATTGGAGTGCAGAAAAGGTCATTTTTTCTCGGTCCCTTTAAGAGGTAGGAGTTAAACAAGCTTAGGTCTGCGGTGCCCAGGGGGGACCCCATCCAGCCCGCACTGAGTTTCATTCCTACCACCTTAGGAAAAAAAGTCATTATTTTGAGGCTTAGAAGTCATTTCTACAATTCCCATAGAAAATCAGTGGGGTCTCTATTCAATTGTGTGGAGCGCATATCAGGTGGATTTTCTCTGCCGGCTTAAGAGATACACGTGAAACTAAAGCCGATCCTGGGTGCCTAGGGTGCCTGTCATCCAATCCGCACTGAATTTCATTTCTAGCACATAGCCAAAAAATCGCCCCATTGACTTACATTGGAGTGCAGAAAAGGTCATTTTTTCTCGGTCCCTTTAAGAGGTAGGAGTTAAACAAGCTTAGGTCTGCGGTGCCCAGGGGGGACCCCATCCAGCCCACACTGAGTTTCATTCCTACCACCTTAGGAAAAAAAGTCATTATTTTGAGGCTTAGAAGACATTTCTGCAATTCCCATAGAAAATCAATGGCGTCTCTATTCAATTGTGTGGAGCGCATATCAGGTGGATTTTCTCTGCCGGCTTAAGAGATACACGTGAAACTAAAGCCGATCCTGGGTGCCTAGGGTGCCTGTCATCCAATCCGCACTAAATTTCATTTCTAGCACATAGCCAAAAAATCGCCCCATTGACTTACATTGGAGTGCAGAAAAGGTTATTTTTTCTCGGTCCCTTTAAGAGGTAGGAGTTAAACAAGCTTAGGTCTGCGGTGCCCAGGGGGGACCCCATCCAGCCCGCACTGAGTTTCATTCCTACCACCTTAGGAAAAAAAGTCATTATTTTGAGGCTTAGAAGTCATTTCTGCAATTCCCATAGAAAATCAACGGCGTCTCTAATTCAATTGTGTGGAGCGCATATCAGGTGGGTTTTCTCTGCCGGCTTAAGAGATACACGTGAAACTAAAGCCGATCCTGGGTGCCTAGGGTGCCTGTCATCCAATCCGCACTGAATTTCATTTCTAGCACATAGCCAAAAAATCGCCCCATTGACTTACATTGGAGTGCAGAAAAGGTCATTTTTTCTCGGTCCCTTTAAGAGGTAGGAGTTAAACAAGCTTAGGTCTGCGGTGCCCAGGGGGGACCCCATCCAGCCCACACTGAGTTTCATTCCTACCACCTTAGGAAAAAAAGTCATTATTTTGAGGCTTAGAAGTCATTTCTGCAATTCCCATAGAAAATCAATGGCGTCTCTATTCAATTGTGTGGAGCGCATATCAGGTGGATTTTCTCTGCCGCCTTAAGAGATACACGTGAAACTAAAGCCGATCCTGGGTGCCTAGGGTGCCTGTCATCCAATCCGCACTGAATTTCATTTCTAGCACATAGCCAAAAAATCGCCCCATTGACTTACATTGGAGTGCAGAAAAGGTCATTTTTTCTCGGTCCCTTTAAGAGGTAGGAGTTAAACAAGCTTAGGTCTGCGGTGCCCAGGGGGGACCCCATCCAGCCCGCACTGAGTTTCATTCCTACCACCTTAGGAAAAAAAGTCATTATTTTGAGGCTTAGAAGTCATTTCTGCAATTCCCATAGAAAATCAATGGCGTCTCTATTCAATTGTGTGGAGCGCATATCAGGTGGATTTTCTCTGCCGGCTTAAGAGATACACGTGAAACTAAAGCCGATCCTGGGTGCCTAGGGTGCCTGTCATCCAATCCGCACTGAATTTCATTTCTAGCACATAGCCAAAAAATCGCCCCATTGACTTACATTGGAGTGCAGAAAAGGTCATTTTTTCTCGGTCCCTTTAAGAGGTAGGAGTTAAACAAGCTTAGGTCTGCGGTGCCCAGGGGGGACCCCATCCAGCCCACACTGAGTTTCATTCCTACCACCTTAGGAAAAAAAGTCATTATTTTGAGGCTTAGAAGACATTTCTGCAATTCCCATAGAAAATCAATGGCGTCTCTATTCAATTGTGTGGAGCGCATATCAGGTGGATTTTCTCTGCCGGCTTAAGAGATACACGTGAAACTAAAGCCGATCCTGGGTGCCTAGGGTGCCTGTCATCCAATCCGCACTAAATTTCATTTCTAGCACATAGCCAAAAAATCGCCCCATTGACTTACATTGGAGTGCAGAAAAGGTCATTTTTTCTCGGTCCCTTTAAGAGGTAGGAGTTAAACAAGCTTAGGTCTGCGGTGCCCAGGGGGGACCCCATCCAGCCCGCACTGAGTTTCATTCCTACCACCTTAGGAAAAAAAGTCATTATTTTGAGGCTTAGAAGTCATTTCTGCAATTCCCATAGAAAATCAACGGCGTCTCTAATTCAATTGTGTGGAGCGCATATCAGGTGGGTTTTCTCTGCCGGCTTAAGAGATACACGTGAAACTAAAGCCGATCCTGGGGGCCTAGGGTGCCTGTCATCCAATCCGCACTGAATTTCATTTCTAGCACATAGCCAAAAAATCGCCCCATTGACTTACATTGGAGTGCAGAAAAGGTCATTTTTTCTCGGTCCCTTTAAGAGGTAGGAGTTAAACAAGCTTAGGTCTGCGGTGCCCAGGGGGGACCCCATCCAGCCCACACTGAGTTTCATTCCTACCACCTTAGGAAAAAAAGTCACTATTTTGAGGCTTAGAAGACATTTCTGCAATTCCCATAGAAAATCAATGGCGTCTCTATTCAATTGTGTGGAGCGCATATCAGGTGGATTTTCTCTGCCGGCTTAAGAGATACACGTGAAACTAAAGCCGATCCTGGGTGCCTAGGGTGCCTGTCATCCAATCCGCACTGAATTTCATTTCTAGCACATAGCCAAAAAATCGCCCCATTGACTTACATTGGAGTGCAGAAAAGGTCATTTTTTCTCGGTCCCTTTAAGAGGTAGGAGTTAAACAAGCTTAGGTCTGCGGTGCCCAGGGGGGACCCCATCCAGCCCGCACTGAGTTTCATTCCTACCACCTTAGGAAAAAAAGTCATTATTTTGAGGCTTAGAAGTCATTTCTGCAATTCCCATAGAAAATCAACGGCGTCTCTATTCAATTGTGTGGAGCGCATATCAGGTGGGTTTTCTCTGCCGGCTTAAGAGATACACGTGAAACTAAAGCCGATCCTGGGTGCCTAGGGTGCCTGTCATCCAATCCGCACTGAATTTCATTTCTAGCACATAGCCAAAAAATCGCCCCATTGACTTACATTGGAGTGCAGAAAAGGTCATTTTTTCTCGGTCCCTTTAAGAGGTAGGAGTTAAACAAGCTTAGGTCTGCGGTGCCCAGGGGGGACCCCATCCAGCCCGCACTGAGTTTCATTCCTACCACCTTAGGAAAAAAAGTCATTATTTTGAGGCTTAGAAGTCATTTCTGCAATTCCCATAGAAAATCAACGGCGTCTCTATTCAATTGTGTGGAGCGCATATCAGGTGGGTTTTCTCTGCCGGCTTAAGAGATACACGTGAAACTAAAGCCGATCCTGGGTGCCTAGGGTGCCTGTCATCCAATCCGCACTGAATTTCATTTCTAGCACATAGCCAAAAAATCGCCCCATTGACTTACATTGGAGTGCAGAAAAGGTCATTTTTTCTCGGTCCCTTTAAGAGGTAGGAGTTAAACAAGCTTAGGTCTGCGGTGCCCAGGGGGGACCCCATCCAGCCCGCACTGAGTTTCATTCCTACCACCTTAGGAAAAAAAGTCATTATTTTGAGGCTTAGAAGTCATTTCTGCAATTCCCATAGAAAATCAACGGCGTCTCTATTCAATTGTGTGGAGCGCATATCAGGTGGGTTTTCTCTGCCGGCTTAAGAGATACACGTGAAACTAAAGCCGATCCTGGGTGCCTAGGGTGCCTGTCATCCAATCCGCACTGAATTTCATTTCTAGCACATAGCCAAAAAATCGCCCCATTGACTTACATTGGAGTGCAGAAAAGGTCATTTTTTCTCGGTCCCTTTAAGAGGTAGGAGTTAAACAAGCTTAGGTCTGCGGTGCCCAGGGGGGACCCCATCCAGCCCGCACTGAGTTTCATTCCTACCACCTTAGGAAAAAAAGTCATTATTTTGAGGCTTAGAAGTCATTTCTGCAATTCCCATAGAAAATCAACGGCGTCTCTATTCAATTGTGTGGAGCGCATATCAGGTGGGTTTTCTCTGCCGGCTTAAGAGATACACGTGAAACTAAAGCCGATCCTGGGTGCCTAGGGTGCCTGTCATCCAATCCGCACTGAATTTCATTTCTAGCACATAGCCAAAAAATCGCCCCATTGACTTACATTGGAGTGCAGAAAAGGTCATTTTTTCTCGGTCCCTTTAAGAGGTAGGAGTTAAACAAGCTTAGGTCTGCGGTGCCCAGGGGGGACCCCATCCAGCCCGCACTGAGTTTCATTCCTACCACCTTAGGAAAAAAAGTCATTATTTTGAGGCTTAGAAGTCATTTCTGCAATTCCCATAGAAAATCAACGGCGTCTCTATTCAATTGTGTGGAGCGCATATCAGGTGGGTTTTCTCTGCCGGCTTAAGAGATACACGTGAAACTAAAGCCGATCCTGGGTGCCTAGGGTGCCTGTCATCCAATCCGCACTGAATTTCATTTCTAGCACATAGCCAAAAAATCGCCCCATTGACTTACATTGGAGTGCAGAAAAGGTCATTTTTTCTCGGTCCCTTTAAGAGGTAGGAGTTAAACAAGCTTAGGTCTGCGGTGCCCAGGGGGGACCCCATCCAGCCCGCACTGAGTTTCATTCCTACCACCTTAGGAAAAAAAGTCATTATTTTGAGGCTTAGAAGTCATTTCTGCAATTCCCATAGAAAATCAACGGCGTCTCTATTCAATTGTGTGGAGCGCATATCAGGTGGGTTTTCTCTGCCGGCTTAAGAGATACACGTGAAACTAAAGCCGATCCTGGGTGCCTAGGGTGCCTGTCATCCAATCCGCACTGAATTTCATTTCTAGCACATAGCCAAAAAATCGCCCCATTGACTTACATTGGAGTGCAGAAAAGGTCATTTTTTCTCGGTCCCTTTAAGAGGTAGGAGTTAAACAAGCTTAGGTCTGCGGTGCCCAGGGGGGACCCCATCCAGCCCGCACTGAGTTTCATTCCTACCACCTTAGGAAAAAAAGTCATTATTTTGAGGCTTAGAAGTCATTTCTGCAATTCCCATAGAAAATCAACGGCGTCTCTATTCAATTGTGTGGAGCGCATATCAGGTGGGTTTTCTCTGCCGGCTTAAGAGATACACGTGAAACTAAAGCCGATCCTGGGTGCCTAGGGTGCCTGTCATCCAATCCGCACTGAATTTCATTTCTAGCACATAGCCAAAAAATCGCCCCATTGACTTACATTGGAGTGCAGAAAAGGTCATTTTTTCTCGGTCCCTTTAAGAGGTAGGAGTTAAACAAGCTTAGGTCTGCGGTGCCCAGGGGGGACCCCATCCAGCCCGCACTGAGTTTCATTCCTACCACCTTAGGAAAAAAAGTCATTATTTTGAGGCTTAGAAGTCATTTCTGCAATTCCCATAGAAAATCAACGGCGTCTCTATTCAATTGTGTGGAGCGCATATCAGGTGGGTTTTCTCTGCCGGCTTAAGAGATACACGTGAAACTAAAGCCGATCCTGGGTGCCTAGGGTGCCTGTCATCCAATCCGCACTGAATTTCATTTCTAGCACATAGCCAAAAAATCGCCCCATTGACTTACATTGGAGTGCAGAAAAGGTCATTTTTTCTCGGTCCCTTTAAGAGGTAGGAGTTAAACAAGCTTAGGTCTGCGGTGCCCAGGGGGGACCCCATCCAGCCCGCACTGAGTTTCATTCCTACCACCTTAGGAAAAAAAGTCATTATTTTGAGGCTTAGAAGTCATTTCTGCAATTCCCATAGAAAATCAACGGCGTCTCTATTCAATTGTGTGGAGCGCATATCAGGTGGGTTTTCTCTGCCGGCTTAAGAGATACACGTGAAACTAAAGCCGATCCTGGGTGCCTAGGGTGCCTGTCATCCAATCCGCACTGAATTTCATTTCTAGCACATAGCCAAAAAATCGCCCCATTGACTTACATTGGAGTGCAGAAAAGGTCATTTTTTCTCGGTCCCTTTAAGAGGTAGGAGTTAAACAAGCTTAGGTCTGCGGTGCCCAGGGGGGACCCCATCCAGCCCGCACTGAGTTTCATTCCTACCACCTTAGGAAAAAAAGTCATTATTTTGAGGCTTAGAAGTCATTTCTGCAATTCCCATAGAAAATCAACGGCGTCTCTATTCAATTGTGTGGAGCGCATATCAGGTGGGTTTTCTCTGCCGGCTTAAGAGATACACGTGAAACTAAAGCCGATCCTGGGTGCCTAGGGTGCCTGTCATCCAATCCGCACTGAATTTCATTTCTAGCACATAGCCAAAAAATCGCCCCATTGACTTACATTGGAGTGCAGAAAAGGTCATTTTTTCTCGGTCCCTTTAAGAGGTAGGAGTTAAACAAGCTTAGGTCTGCGGTGCCCAGGGGGGACCCCATCCAGCCCGCACTGAGTTTCATTCCTACCACCTTAGGAAAAAAAGTCATTATTTTGAGGCTTAGAAGTCATTTCTGCAATTCCCATAGAAAATCAACGGCGTCTCTATTCAATTGTGTGGAGCGCATATCAGGTGGGTTTTCTCTGCCGGCTTAAGAGATACACGTGAAACTAAAGCCGATCCTGGGTGCCTAGGGTGCCTGTCATCCAATCCGCACTGAATTTCATTTCTAGCACATAGCCAAAAAATCGCCCCATTGACTTACATTGGAGTGCAGAAAAGGTCATTTTTTCTCGGTCCCTTTAAGAGGTAGGAGTTAAACAAGCTTAGGTCTGCGGTGCCCAGGGGGGACCCCATCCAGCCCGCACTGAGTTTCATTCCTACCACCTTAGGAAAAAAAGTCATTATTTTGAGGCTTAGAAGTCATTTCTGCAATTCCCATAGAAAATCAACGGCGTCTCTATTCAATTGTGTGGAGCGCATATCAGGTGGGTTTTCTCTGCCGGCTTAAGAGATACACGTGAAACTAAAGCCGATCCTGGGTGCCTAGGGTGCCTGTCATCCAATCCGCACTGAATTTCATTTCTAGCACATAGCCAAAAAATCGCCCCATTGACTTACATTGGAGTGCAGAAAAGGTCATTTTTTCTCGGTCCCTTTAAGAGGTAGGAGTTAAACAAGCTTAGGTCTGCGGTGCCCAGGGGGGACCCCATCCAGCCCGCACTGAGTTTCATTCCTACCACCTTAGGAAAAAAAGTCATTATTTTGAGGCTTAGAAGTCATTTCTGCAATTCCCATAGAAAATCAACGGCGTCTCTATTCAATTGTGTGGAGCGCATATCAGGTGGGTTTTCTCTGCCGGCTTAAGAGATACACGTGAAACTAAAGCCGATCCTGGGTGCCTAGGGTGCCTGTCATCCAATCCGCACTGAATTTCATTTCTAGCACATAGCCAAAAAATCGCCCCATTGACTTACATTGGAGTGCAGAAAAGGTCATTTTTTCTCGGTCCCTTTAAGAGGTAGGAGTTAAACAAGCTTAGGTCTGCGGTGCCCAGGGGGGACCCCATCCAGCCCGCACTGAGTTTCATTCCTACCACCTTAGGAAAAAAAGTCATTATTTTGAGGCTTAGAAGTCATTTCTGCAATTCCCATAGAAAATCAACGGCGTCTCTATTCAATTGTGTGGAGCGCATATCAGGTGGGTTTTCTCTGCCGGCTTAAGAGATACACGTGAAACTAAAGCCGATCCTGGGTGCCTAGGGTGCCTGTCATCCAATCCGCACTGAATTTCATTTCTAGCACATAGCCAAAAAATCGCCCCATTGACTTACATTGGAGTGCAGAAAAGGTCATTTTTTCTCGGTCCCTTTAAGAGGTAGGAGTTAAACAAGCTTAGGTCTGCGGTGCCCAGGGGGGACCCCATCCAGCCCGCACTGAGTTTCATTCCTACCACCTTAGGAAAAAAAGTCATTATTTTGAGGCTTAGAAGTCATTTCTGCAATTCCCATAGAAAATCAACGGCGTCTCTATTCAATTGTGTGGAGCGCATATCAGGTGGGTTTTCTCTGCCGGCTTAAGAGATACACGTGAAACTAAAGCCGATCCTGGGTGCCTAGGGTGCCTGTCATCCAATCCGCACTGAATTTCATTTCTAGCACATAGCCAAAAAATCGCCCCATTGACTTACATTGGAGTGCAGAAAAGGTCATTTTTTCTCGGTCCCTTTAAGAGGTAGGAGTTAAACAAGCTTAGGTCTGCGGTGCCCAGGGGGGACCCCATCCAGCCCGCACTGAGTTTCATTCCTACCACCTTAGGAAAAAAAGTCATTATTTTGAGGCTTAGAAGTCATTTCTGCAATTCCCATAGAAAATCAACGGCGTCTCTATTCAATTGTGTGGAGCGCATATCAGGTGGGTTTTCTCTGCCGGCTTAAGAGATACACGTGAAACTAAAGCCGATCCTGGGTGCCTAGGGTGCCTGTCATCCAATCCGCACTGAATTTCATTTCTAGCACATAGCCAAAAAATCGCCCCATTGACTTACATTGGAGTGCAGAAAAGGTCATTTTTTCTCGGTCCCTTTAAGAGGTAGGAGTTAAACAAGCTTAGGTCTGCGGTGCCCAGGGGGGACCCCATCCAGCCCGCACTGAGTTTCATTCCTACCACCTTAGGAAAAAAAGTCATTATTTTGAGGCTTAGAAGTCATTTCTGCAATTCCCATAGAAAATCAACGGCGTCTCTATTCAATTGTGTGGAGCGCATATCAGGTGGGTTTTCTCTGCCGGCTTAAGAGATACACGTGAAACTAAAGCCGATCCTGGGTGCCTAGGGTGCCTGTCATCCAATCCGCACTGAATTTCATTTCTAGCACATAGCCAAAAAATCGCCCCATTGACTTACATTGGAGTGCAGAAAAGGTCATTTTTTCTCGGTCCCTTTAAGAGGTAGGAGTTAAACAAGCTTAGGTCTGCGGTGCCCAGGGGGGACCCCATCCAGCCCGCACTGAGTTTCATTCCTACCACCTTAGGAAAAAAAGTCATTATTTTGAGGCTTAGAAGTCATTTCTGCAATTCCCATAGAAAATCAACGGCGTCTCTATTCAATTGTGTGGAGCGCATATCAGGTGGGTTTTCTCTGCCGGCTTAAGAGATACACGTGAAACTAAAGCCGATCCTGGGTGCCTAGGGTGCCTGTCATCCAATCCGCACTGAATTTCATTTCTAGCACATAGCCAAAAAATCGCCCCATTGACTTACATTGGAGTGCAGAAAAGGTCATTTTTTCTCGGTCCCTTTAAGAGGTAGGAGTTAAACAAGCTTAGGTCTGCGGTGCCCAGGGGGGACCCCATCCAGCCCGCACTGAGTTTCATTCCTACCACCTTAGGAAAAAAAGTCATTATTTTGAGGCTTAGAAGTCATTTCTGCAATTCCCATAGAAAATCAACGGCGTCTCTATTCAATTGTGTGGAGCGCATATCAGGTGGGTTTTCTCTGCCGGCTTAAGAGATACACGTGAAACTAAAGCCGATCCTGGGTGCCTAGGGTGCCTGTCATCCAATCCGCACTGAATTTCATTTCTAGCACATAGCCAAAAAATCGCCCCATTGACTTACATTGGAGTGCAGAAAAGGTCATTTTTTCTCGGTCCCTTTAAGAGGTAGGAGTTAAACAAGCTTAGGTCTGCGGTGCCCAGGGGGGACCCCATCCAGCCCGCACTGAGTTTCATTCCTACCACCTTAGGAAAAAAAGTCATTATTTTGAGGCTTAGAAGTCATTTCTGCAATTCCCATAGAAAATCAACGGCGTCTCTATTCAATTGTGTGGAGCGCATATCAGGTGGGTTTTCTCTGCCGGCTTAAGAGATACACGTGAAACTAAAGCCGATCCTGGGTGCCTAGGGTGCCTGTCATCCAATCCGCACTGAATTTCATTTCTAGCACATAGCCAAAAAATCGCCCCATTGACTTACATTGGAGTGCAGAAAAGGTCATTTTTTCTCGGTCCCTTTAAGAGGTAGGAGTTAAACAAGCTTAGGTCTGCGGTGCCCAGGGGGGACCCCATCCAGCCCGCACTGAGTTTCATTCCTACCACCTTAGGAAAAAAAGTCATTATTTTGAGGCTTAGAAGTCATTTCTGCAATTCCCATAGAAAATCAACGGCGTCTCTATTCAATTGTGTGGAGCGCATATCAGGTGGGTTTTCTCTGCCGGCTTAAGAGATACACGTGAAACTAAAGCCGATCCTGGGTGCCTAGGGTGCCTGTCATCCAATCCGCACTGAATTTCATTTCTAGCACATAGCCAAAAAATCGCCCCATTGACTTACATTGGAGTGCAGAAAAGGTCATTTTTTCTCGGTCCCTTTAAGAGGTAGGAGTTAAACAAGCTTAGGTCTGCGGTGCCCAGGGGGGACCCCATCCAGCCCGCACTGAGTTTCATTCCTACCACCTTAGGAAAAAAAGTCATTATTTTGAGGCTTAGAAGTCATTTCTGCAATTCCCATAGAAAATCAACGGCGTCTCTATTCAATTGTGTGGAGCGCATATCAGGTGGGTTTTCTCTGCCGGCTTAAGAGATACACGTGAAACTAAAGCCGATCCTGGGTGCCTAGGGTGCCTGTCATCCAATCCGCACTGAATTTCATTTCTAGCACATAGCCAAAAAATCGCCCCATTGACTTACATTGGAGTGCAGAAAAGGTCATTTTTTCTCGGTCCCTTTAAGAGGTAGGAGTTAAACAAGCTTAGGTCTGCGGTGCCCAGGGGGGACCCCATCCAGCCCGCACTGAGTTTCATTCCTACCACCTTAGGAAAAAAAGTCATTATTTTGAGGCTTAGAAGTCATTTCTGCAATTCCCATAGAAAATCAACGGCGTCTCTATTCAATTGTGTGGAGCGCATATCAGGTGGGTTTTCTCTGCCGGCTTAAGAGATACACGTGAAACTAAAGCCGATCCTGGGTGCCTAGGGTGCCTGTCATCCAATCCGCACTGAATTTCATTTCTAGCACATAGCCAAAAAATCGCCCCATTGACTTACATTGGAGTGCAGAAAAGGTCATTTTTTCTCGGTCCCTTTAAGAGGTAGGAGTTAAACAAGCTTAGGTCTGCGGTGCCCAGGGGGGACCCCATCCAGCCCGCACTGAGTTTCATTCCTACCACCTTAGGAAAAAAAGTCATTATTTTGAGGCTTAGAAGTCATTTCTGCAATTCCCATAGAAAATCAACGGCGTCTCTATTCAATTGTGTGGAGCGCATATCAGGTGGGTTTTCTCTGCCGGCTTAAGAGATACACGTGAAACTAAAGCCGATCCTGGGTGCCTAGGGTGCCTGTCATCCAATCCGCACTGAATTTCATTTCTAGCACATAGCCAAAAAATCGCCCCATTGACTTACATTGGAGTGCAGAAAAGGTCATTTTTTCTCGGTCCCTTTAAGAGGTAGGAGTTAAACAAGCTTAGGTCTGCGGTGCCCAGGGGGGACCCCATCCAGCCCGCACTGAGTTTCATTCCTACCACCTTAGGAAAAAAAGTCATTATTTTGAGGCTTAGAAGTCATTTCTGCAATTCCCATAGAAAATCAACGGCGTCTCTATTCAATTGTGTGGAGCGCATATCAGGTGGGTTTTCTCTGCCGGCTTAAGAGATACACGTGAAACTAAAGCCGATCCTGGGTGCCTAGGGTGCCTGTCATCCAATCCGCACTGAATTTCATTTCTAGCACATAGCCAAAAAATCGCCCCATTGACTTACATTGGAGTGCAGAAAAGGTCATTTTTTCTCGGTCCCTTTAAGAGGTAGGAGTTAAACAAGCTTAGGTCTGCGGTGCCCAGGAGGGACCCCATCTAGCCCGCACTGAGTTCATTCCTACCACCTTAGGAAAAAAAAGTCATTATTTTGAGGCTTAGAAGTCATTTCTGCAATTCCCATAGAAAATCAATGGCGTCTCTATTCAATTGTGTGGAGCGCATATCAGGTGGATTTTCTCTGCCGGCTTAAGAGATACACGTGAAACTAAAGCCGATCCTGGGTCTTGCCTAGGGTGCCCATGTCAACCAATCCGCACTGAATTTCATTTCTAGCACATAGCCAAAAAATCGCCCACATTTGACTTACATTGGAGTGCAGAAAAGGTCATTTTTTATAGGTACCATTAAGTGGTAGGTAGTTAAACAAG
>NW_027210499.1:0-68181 GCF_027789765.1 Dendropsophus ebraccatus
CCCAATTCCGCACTGAATTTCATTTCTAGCACATAGCCAAAAAAATCGCCCATTGACTTACATTGGAGTGCAGAAAAGGTCATTTTTTTCTCGGTCCCTTTAAGAGGTAGAGTTAAACAAGCTTAGGTCTGCGGTGCCCAAGGGGACCCCCATCCCAGCCCGCACTGAGTTTCATCCTACCACCTTAGGAAAAAAAGTCATTATTTTGAGGCTTAGAAGTCATTTCTGCAATTCCCATAGAAAATCAACGGCGTCTCTAATTCAATTGTGTGGAGCGCATATCAGGTGGGTTTTCTCTGCGGCTTAAGAGATACACGTGAAACTAAAGCCGATCCTGGGTGCCTAGGGTGCCTGTCATCCAATCCGCACTGAATTTCATTTCTAGCACATAGCCAAAAAATCGCCCCATTGACTTACATTGGAGTGCAGCAGAAAAGGTCATTTTTTCTCGGTCCCTTTAAGAGGTAGGAGTTAAACAAGCTTAGGTCTGCGGTGCCCAGGGGGGACCCCATCCAGCCCGCACTGAGTTTCATTCCTACCACCTTAGGAAAAAAAGTCATTATTTTGAGACTTAGAAGTCATTTCTGCAATTCCCATAGAAAATCAACGGCGTCTCTATTCAATTGTGTGGAGCGCATATCAGGTGGGGTTTTCTCTGCCGGCTTAAGAGATACACGTGAAACTAAAGCCGATCCTGGGTGCCTAGGGTGCCTGTCATCCAATCCGCACTGAATTTCATTTCTAGCACATAGCCAAAAAATCGCCCCATTGACTTACATTGGAGTGCAGAAAAGGTCATTTTTCTCGGTCCCTTTAAGAGGTAGGAGTTAAACAAGCTTAGGTCTGCGGTGCCATGGGGGACCCCATCCAGCCCGCACTGAGTTTCATTCCTACCACCTTAGGAAAAAAAGTCATTATTTTGAGGCTTAGAAGTCATTTCTGCAATTCCCATAGAAAATCAACGGCGTCTCTATTCAATTGTGTGGAGCGCATATCAGGTGGGTTTTCTCTGCCGGCTTAAGAGATACACGTGAAACTAAAGCCGATCCTGGGTGCCTAGGGTGCCTGTCATCCAATCCGCACTGAATTTCATTTCTAGCACATAGCCAAAAAATCGCCCCATTGACTTACATTGGAGTGCAGAAAAGTCATTTTTTCTCGGTCCCTTTAAGAGGTAGGAGTTAAACAAGCTTAGGTCTGCGGTGCCCAGGGGGGACCCCATCCAGCCCGCACTGAGTTTCATTACTACCACCTTAGGAAAAAAAGTCATTATTTTGAGGCTTAGAAGTCATTTCTGCAATTCCCATAGAAAATCAACGGCGTCTCTATTCAATTGTGTGGAGCGCATATCAGGGGTTTTCTCTGCCGGCTTAAGAGATACACGTGAAACTAAAGCCGATCCTGGGTGCCTAGGGTGCCTGTCATCCAATCCGCACTGAAGTTCATTTCTAGCACATAGCCAAAAAATCGCCCCATTGACTTACATTGGAGTGCAGAAAAAGGTCATTTTTCTCGGTCCCTTTAAGAGGTAGGAGTTAAACAAGCTTAGGTCTGCGGTGCCCAGGGGGGACCCCATCCAGCCCGCACTGAGTTTCATTCCTACCACCTTAGGAAAAAAAGTCATTATTTTGAGGCTTAGAAGTCATTTCTGCAATTCCCATAGAAAATCAACGGCGTCTCTATTCAATTGTGTGGAGCGCATATCAGGTGGGTTTTCTCTGCCGGCTTAAGAGATACACGTGAAACTAAAGCCGATCCTGGGTGCCTAGGGTGCCTGTCATCAAATCCGCACTGAATTCATTTCTAGCACATAGCCAAAAAATCGCCCCATTGACTTACATTGGAGTGCAGAAAAGGTCATTTTTTCTCGGTCCCTTTAGAGGTAGGAGTTAAACAAGAGGTAGGACAAGCAGTTGGTCTGCGGTGCCCAGGGGGGACCCCATCCAGCCCGCACTGAGTTTCATTCCTACCACCTTAGGAAAAAAAGTCATTATTTTGAGGCTTAGAAGTCATTTCTGCAATTCCCATAGAAAATCAACGGCGTCTCTATTCAATTGTGTGGAGCGCATATCAGGTGGGTTTTCTCTGCCGGCTTAAGAGATACACGTGAAACTAAAGCCGATCCTGGGTGCCTAGGGTGCCTGTCATCCAATCCGCACTGAATTTCATTTCTAGCACATAGCCAAAAAATCGCCCCATTGACTTACATTGGAGTGCAGAAAAGGTCATTTTTTCTCGGTCCCTTTAAGAGGTAGGAGTTAAACAAGCTTAGGTCTGCGGTGCCCAGGGGGGACCCCATCCAGCCCGCACTGAGTTTCATTCCTACCACCTTAGGAAAAAAAGTCATTATTTTGAGGCTTAGAAGTCATTTCTGCAATTCCCATAGAAAATCAACGGCGTCTCTATTCAATTGTGTGGAGCGCATATCAGGTGGGTTTTCTCTGCCGGCTTAAGAGATACACGTGAAACTAAAGCCGATCCTGGGTGCCTAGGGTGCCTGTCATCCAATCCGCACTGAATTTCATTTCTAGCACATAGCCAAAAAATCGCCCCATTGACTTACATTGGAGTGCAGAAAAGGTCATTTTTTCTCGGTCCCTTTAAGAGGTAGGAGTTAAACAAGCTTAGGTCTGCGGTGCCCAGGGGGGACCCCATCCAGCCCGCACTGAGTTTCATTCCTACCACCTTAGGAAAAAAAGTCATTATTTTGAGGCTTAGAAGTCATTTCTGCAATTCCCATAGAAAATCAACGGCGTCTCTATTCAATTGTGTGGAGCGCATATCAGGTGGGTTTTCTCTGCCGGCTTAAGAGATACACGTGAAACTAAAGCCGATCCTGGGTGCCTAGGGTGCCTGTCATCCAATCCGCACTGAATTTCATTTCTAGCACATAGCCAAAAAATCGCCCCATTGACTTACATTGGAGTGCAGAAAAGGTCATTTTTTCTCGGTCCCTTTAAGAGGTAGGAGTTAAACAAGCTTAGGTCTGCGGTGCCCAGGGGGGACCCCATCCAGCCCGCACTGAGTTTCATTCCTACCACCTTAGGAAAAAAAGTCATTATTTTGAGGCTTAGAAGTCATTTCTGCAATTCCCATAGAAAATCAACGGCGTCTCTATTCAATTGTGTGGAGCGCATATCAGGTGGGTTTTCTCTGCCGGCTTAAGAGATACACGTGAAACTAAAGCCGATCCTGGGTGCCTAGGGTGCCTGTCATCCAATCCGCACTGAATTTCATTTCTAGCACATAGCCAAAAAATCGCCCCATTGACTTACATTGGAGTGCAGAAAAGGTCATTTTTTCTCGGTCCCTTTAAGAGGTAGGAGTTAAACAAGCTTAGGTCTGCGGTGCCCAGGGGGGACCCCATCCAGCCCGCACTGAGTTTCATTCCTACCACCTTAGGAAAAAAAGTCATTATTTTGAGGCTTAGAAGTCATTTCTGCAATTCCCATAGAAAATCAACGGCGTCTCTATTCAATTGTGTGGAGCGCATATCAGGTGGTTTTCTCTGCCGGCTTAAGAGATACACGTGAAACTAAAGCCGATCCTGGGTGCCTAGGGTGCCTGTCATCCAATCCGCACTGAATTTCATTTCTAGCACATAGCCAAAAAATCGCCCCATTGACTTACATTGGAGTGCAGAAAAGGTCATTTTTTCTCGGTCCCTTTAAGAGGTAGGAGTTAAACAAGCTTAGGTCTGCGGTGCCCAGGGGGGACCCCATCCAGCCCGCACTGAGTTTCATTCCTACCACCTTAGGAAAAAAAGTCATTATTTTGAGGCTTAGAAGTCATTTCTGCAATTCCCATAGAAAATCAACGGCGTCTCTATTCAATTGTGTGGAGCGCATATCAGGTGGGTTTTCTCTGCCGGCTTAAGAGATACACGTGAAACTAAAGCCGATCCTGGGTGCCTAGGGTGCCTGTCATCCAATCCGCACTGAATTTCATTTCTAGCACATAGCCAAAAAATCGCCCCATTGACTTACATTGGAGTGCAGAAAAGGTCATTTTTTCTCGGTCCCTTTAAGAGGTAGGAGTTAAACAAGCTTAGGTCTGCGGTGCCCAGGGGGGACCCCATCCAGCCCGCACTGAGTTTCATTCCTACCACCTTAGGAAAAAAAGTCATTATTTTGAGGCTTAGAAGTCATTTCTGCAATTCCCATAGAAAATCAACGGCGTCTCTATTCAATTGTGTGGAGCGCATATCAGGTGGGTTTTCTCTGCCGGCTTAAGAGATACACGTGAAACTAAAGCCGATCCTGGGTGCCTAGGGTGCCTGTCATCCAATCCGCACTGAATTTCATTTCTAGCACATAGCCAAAAAATCGCCCCATTGACTTACATTGGAGTGCAGAAAAGGTCATTTTTTCTCGGTCCCTTTAAGAGGTAGGAGTTAAACAAGCTTAGGTCTGCGGTGCCCAGGGGGGACCCCATCCAGCCCGCACTGAGTTTCATTCCTACCACCTTAGGAAAAAAAGTCATTATTTTGAGGCTTAGAAGTCATTTCTGCAATTCCCATAGAAAATCAACGGCGTCTCTATTCAATTGTGTGGAGCGCATATCAGGTGGGTTTTCTCTGCCGGCTTAAGAGATACACGTGAAACTAAAGCCGATCCTGGGTGCCTAGGGTGCCTGTCATCCAATCCGCACTGAATTTCATTTCTAGCACATAGCCAAAAAATCGCCCCATTGACTTACATTGGAGTGCAGAAAAGGTCATTTTTTCTCGGTCCCTTTAAGAGGTAGGAGTTAAACAAGCTTAGGTCTGCGGTGCCCAGGGGGGACCCCATCCAGCCCGCACTGAGTTTCATTCCTACCACCTTAGGAAAAAAAGTCATTATTTTGAGGCTTAGAAGTCATTTCTGCAATTCCCATAGAAAATCAACGGCGTCTCTATTCAATTGTGTGGAGCGCATATCAGGTGGGTTTTCTCTGCCGGCTTAAGAGATACACGTGAAACTAAAGCCGATCCTGGGTGCCTAGGGTGCCTGTCATCCAATCCGCACTGAATTTCATTTCTAGCACATAGCCAAAAAATCGCCCCATTGACTTACATTGGAGTGCAGAAAAGGTCATTTTTTCTCGGTCCCTTTAAGAGGTAGGAGTTAAACAAGCTTAGGTCTGCGGTGCCCAGGGGGGACCCCATCCAGCCCGCACTGAGTTTCATTCCTACCACCTTAGGAAAAAAAGTCATTATTTTGAGGCTTAGAAGTCATTTCTGCAATTCCCATAGAAAATCAACGGCGTCTCTATTCAATTGTGTGGAGCGCATATCAGGTGGGTTTTCTCTGCCGGCTTAAGAGATACACGTGAAACTAAAGCCGATCCTGGGTGCCTAGGGTGCCTGTCATCCAATCCGCACTGAATTTCATTTCTAGCACATAGCCAAAAAATCGCCCCATTGACTTACATTGGAGTGCAGAAAAGGTCATTTTTTCTCGGTCCCTTTAAGAGGTAGGAGTTAAACAAGCTTAGGTCTGCGGTGCCCAGGGGGGACCCCATCCAGCCCGCACTGAGTTTCATTCCTACCACCTTAGGAAAAAAAGTCATTATTTTGAGGCTTAGAAGTCATTTCTGCAATTCCCATAGAAAATCAACGGCGTCTCTATTCAATTGTGTGGAGCGCATATCAGGTGGGTTTTCTCTGCCGGCTTAAGAGATACACGTGAAACTAAAGCCGATCCTGGGTGCCTAGGGTGCCTGTCATCCAATCCGCACTGAATTTCATTTCTAGCACATAGCCAAAAAATCGCCCCATTGACTTACATTGGAGTGCAGAAAAGGTCATTTTTTCTCGGTCCCTTTAAGAGGTAGGAGTTAAACAAGCTTAGGTCTGCGGTGCCCAGGGGGGACCCCATCCAGCCCGCACTGAGTTTCATTCCTACCACCTTAGGAAAAAAAGTCATTATTTTGAGGCTTAGAAGTCATTTCTGCAATTCCCATAGAAAATCAACGGCGTCTCTATTCAATTGTGTGGAGCGCATATCAGGTGGGTTTTCTCTGCCGGCTTAAGAGATACACGTGAAACTAAAGCCGATCCTGGGTGCCTAGGGTGCCTGTCATCCAATCCGCACTGAATTTCATTTCTAGCACATAGCCAAAAAATCGCCCCATTGACTTACATTGGAGTGCAGAAAAGGTCATTTTTTCTCGGTCCCTTTAAGAGGTAGGAGTTAAACAAGCTTAGGTCTGCGGTGCCCAGGGGGGACCCCATCCAGCCCGCACTGAGTTTCATTCCTACCACCTTAGGAAAAAAAGTCATTATTTTGAGGCTTAGAAGTCATTTCTGCAATTCCCATAGAAAATCAACGGCGTCTCTATTCAATTGTGTGGAGCGCATATCAGGTGGGTTTTCTCTGCCGGCTTAAGAGATACACGTGAAACTAAAGCCGATCCTGGGTGCCTAGGGTGCCTGTCATCCAATCCGCACTGAATTTCATTTCTAGCACATAGCCAAAAAATCGCCCCATTGACTTACATTGGAGTGCAGAAAAGGTCATTTTTTCTCGGTCCCTTTAAGAGGTAGGAGTTAAACAAGCTTAGGTCTGCGGTGCCCAGGGGGGACCCCATCCAGCCCGCACTGAGTTTCATTCCTACCACCTTAGGAAAAAAAGTCATTATTTTGAGGCTTAGAAGTCATTTCTGCAATTCCCATAGAAAATCAACGGCGTCTCTATTCAATTGTGTGGAGCGCATATCAGGTGGGTTTTCTCTGCCGGCTTAAGAGATACACGTGAAACTAAAGCCGATCCTGGGTGCCTAGGGTGCCTGTCATCCAATCCGCACTGAATTTCATTTCTAGCACATAGCCAAAAAATCGCCCCATTGACTTACATTGGAGTGCAGGAAAGGTCATTTTTTCTCGGTCCCTTTAAGAGGTAGGAGTTAAACAAGCTTAGGTCTGCGGTGCCCAGGGGGGACCCCATCCAGCCCGCACTGAGTTTCATTCCTACCACCTTAGGAAAAAAAGTCATTATTTTGAGGCTTAGAAGTCATTTCTGCAATTCCCATAGAAAATCAACGGCGTCTCTATTCAATTGTGTGGAGCGCATATCAGGTGGGTTTTCTCTGCCGGCTTAAGAGATACACGTGAAACTAAAGCCGATCCTGGGTGCCTAGGGTGCCTGTCATCCAATCCGCACTGAATTTCATTTCTAGCACATAGCCAAAAAATCGCCCCATTGACTTACATTGGAGTGCAGAAAAGGTCATTTTTTCTCGGTCCCTTTAAGAGGTAGGAGTTAAACAAGCTTAGGTCTGCGGTGCCCAGGGGGGACCCCATCCAGCCCGCACTGAGTTTCATTCCTACCACCTTAGGAAAAAAAGTCATTATTTTGAGGCTTAGAAGTCATTTCTGCAATTCCCATAGAAAATCAACGGCGTCTCTATTCAATTGTGTGGAGCGCATATCAGGTGGGTTTTCTCTGCCGGCTTAAGAGATACACGTGAAACTAAAGCCGATCCTGGGTGCCTAGGGTGCCTGTCATCCAATCCGCACTGAATTTCATTTCTAGCACATAGCCAAAAAATCGCCCCATTGACTTACATTGGAGTGCAGAAAAGGTCATTTTTTCTCGGTCCCTTTAAGAGGTAGGAGTTAAACAAGCTTAGGTCTGCGGTGCCCAGGGGGGACCCCATCCAGCCCGCACTGAGTTTCATTCCTACCACCTTAGGAAAAAAAGTCATTATTTTGAGGCTTAGAAGTCATTTCTGCAATTCCCATAGAAAATCAACGGCGTCTCTATTCAATTGTGTGGAGCGCATATCAGGTGGGTTTTCTCTGCCGGCTTAAGAGATACACGTGAAACTAAAGCCGATCCTGGGTGCCTAGGGTGCCTGTCATCCAATCCGCACTGAATTTCATTTCTAGCACATAGCCAAAAAATCGCCCCATTGACTTACATTGGAGTGCAGAAAAGGTCATTTTTTCTCGGTCCCTTTAAGAGGTAGGAGTTAAACAAGCTTAGGTCTGCGGTGCCCAGGGGGGACCCCATCCAGCCCGCACTGAGTTTCATTCCTACCACCTTAGGAAAAAAAGTCATTATTTTGAGGCTTAGAAGTCATTTCTGCAATTCCCATAGAAAATCAACGGCGTCTCTATTCAATTGTGTGGAGCGCATATCAGGTGGGTTTTCTCTGCCGGCTTAAGAGATACACGTGAAACTAAAGCCGATCCTGGGTGCCTAGGGTGCCTGTCATCCAATCCGCACTGAATTTCATTTCTAGCACATAGCCAAAAAATCGCCCCATTGACTTACATTGGAGTGCAGAAAAGGTCATTTTTTCTCGGTCCCTTTAAGAGGTAGGAGTTAAACAAGCTTAGGTCTGCGGTGCCCAGGGGGGACCCCATCCAGCCCGCACTGAGTTTCATTCCTACCACCTTAGGAAAAAAAGTCATTATTTTGAGGCTTAGAAGTCATTTCTGCAATTCCCATAGAAAATCAACGGCGTCTCTATTCAATTGTGTGGAGCGCATATCAGGTGGGTTTTCTCTGCCGGCTTAAGAGATACACGTGAAACTAAAGCCGATCCTGGGTGCCTAGGGTGCCTGTCATCCAATCCGCACTGAATTTCATTTCTAGCACATAGCCAAAAAATCGCCCCATTGACTTACATTGGAGTGCAGAAAAGGTCATTTTTTCTCGGTCCCTTTAAGAGGTAGGAGTTAAACAAGCTTAGGTCTGCGGTGCCCAGGGGGGACCCCATCCAGCCCGCACTGAGTTTCATTCCTACCACCTTAGGAAAAAAAGTCATTATTTTGAGGCTTAGAAGTCATTTCTGCAATTCCCATAGAAAATCAACGGCGTCTCTATTCAATTGTGTGGAGCGCATATCAGGTGGGTTTTCTCTGCCGGCTTAAGAGATACACGTGAAACTAAAGCCGATCCTGGGTGCCTAGGGTGCCTGTCATCCAATCCGCACTGAATTTCATTTCTAGCACATAGCCAAAAAATCGCCCCATTGACTTACATTGGAGTGCAGAAAAGGTCATTTTTTCTCGGTCCCTTTAAGAGGTAGGAGTTAAACAAGCTTAGGTCTGCGGTGCCCAGGGGGGACCCCATCCAGCCCGCACTGAGTTTCATTCCTACCACCTTAGGAAAAAAAGTCATTATTTTGAGGCTTAGAAGTCATTTCTGCAATTCCCATAGAAAATCAACGGCGTCTCTATTCAATTGTGTGGAGCGCATATCAGGTGGGTTTTCTCTGCCGGCTTAAGAGATACACGTGAAACTAAAGCCGATCCTGGGTGCCTAGGGTGCCTGTCATCCAATCCGCACTGAATTTCATTTCTAGCACATAGCCAAAAAATCGCCCCATTGACTTACATTGGAGTGCAGAAAAGGTCATTTTTTCTCGGTCCCTTTAAGAGGTAGGAGTTAAACAAGCTTAGGTCTGCGGTGCCCAGGGGGGACCCCATCCAGCCCGCACTGAGTTTCATTCCTACCACCTTAGGAAAAAAAGTCATTATTTTGAGGCTTAGAAGTCATTTCTGCAATTCCCATAGAAAATCAACGGCGTCTCTATTCAATTGTGTGGAGCGCATATCAGGTGGGTTTTCTCTGCCGGCTTAAGAGATACACGTGAAACTAAAGCCGATCCTGGGTGCCTAGGGTGCCTGTCATCCAATCCGCACTGAATTTCATTTCTAGCACATAGCCAAAAAATCGCCCCATTGACTTACATTGGAGTGCAGAAAAGGTCATTTTTTCTCGGTCCCTTTAAGAGGTAGGAGTTAAACAAGCTTAGGTCTGCGGTGCCCAGGGGGGACCCCATCCAGCCCGCACTGAGTTTCATTCCTACCACCTTAGGAAAAAAAGTCATTATTTTGAGGCTTAGAAGTCATTTCTGCAATTCCCATAGAAAATCAACGGCGTCTCTATTCAATTGTGTGGAGCGCATATCAGGTGGGTTTTCTCTGCCGGCTTAAGAGATACACGTGAAACTAAAGCCGATCCTGGGTGCCTAGGGTGCCTGTCATCCAATCCGCACTGAATTTCATTTCTAGCACATAGCCAAAAAATCGCCCCATTGACTTACATTGGAGTGCAGAAAAGGTCATTTTTTCTCGGTCCCTTTAAGAGGTAGGAGTTAAACAAGCTTAGGTCTGCGGTGCCCAGGGGGGACCCCATCCAGCCCGCACTGAGTTTCATTCCTACCACCTTAGGAAAAAAAGTCATTATTTTGAGGCTTAGAAGTCATTTCTGCAATTCCCATAGAAAATCAACGGCGTCTCTATTCAATTGTGTGGAGCGCATATCAGGTGGGTTTTCTCTGCCGGCTTAAGAGATACACGTGAAACTAAAGCCGATCCTGGGTGCCTAGGGTGCCTGTCATCCAATCCGCACTGAATTTCATTTCTAGCACATAGCCAAAAAATCGCCCCATTGACTTACATTGGAGTGCAGAAAAGGTCATTTTTTCTCGGTCCCTTTAAGAGGTAGGAGTTAAACAAGCTTAGGTCTGCGGTGCCCAGGGGGGACCCCATCCAGCCCGCACTGAGTTTCATTCCTACCACCTTAGGAAAAAAAGTCATTATTTTGAGGCTTAGAAGTCATTTCTGCAATTCCCATAGAAAATCAACGGCGTCTCTATTCAATTGTGTGGAGCGCATATCAGGTGGGTTTTCTCTGCCGGCTTAAGAGATACACGTGAAACTAAAGCCGATCCTGGGTGCCTAGGGTGCCTGTCATCCAATCCGCACTGAATTTCATTTCTAGCACATAGCCAAAAAATCGCCCCATTGACTTACATTGGAGTGCAGAAAAGGTCATTTTTTCTCGGTCCCTTTAAGAGGTAGGAGTTAAACAAGCTTAGGTCTGCGGTGCCCAGGGGGGACCCCATCCAGCCCGCACTGAGTTTCATTCCTACCACCTTAGGAAAAAAAGTCATTATTTTGAGGCTTAGAAGTCATTTCTGCAATTCCCATAGAAAATCAACGGCGTCTCTATTCAATTGTGTGGAGCGCATATCAGGTGGGTTTTCTCTGCCGGCTTAAGAGATACACGTGAAACTAAAGCCGATCCTGGGTGCCTAGGGTGCCTGTCATCCAATCCGCACTGAATTTCATTTCTAGCACATAGCCAAAAAATCGCCCCATTGACTTACATTGGAGTGCAGAAAAGGTCATTTTTTCTCGGTCCCTTTAAGAGGTAGGAGTTAAACAAGCTTAGGTCTGCGGTGCCCAGGGGGGACCCCATCCAGCCCGCACTGAGTTTCATTCCTACCACCTTAGGAAAAAAAGTCATTATTTTGAGGCTTAGAAGTCATTTCTGCAATTCCCATAGAAAATCAACGGCGTCTCTATTCAATTGTGTGGAGCGCATATCAGGTGGGTTTTCTCTGCCGGCTTAAGAGATACACGTGAAACTAAAGCCGATCCTGGGTGCCTAGGGTGCCTGTCATCCAATCCGCACTGAATTTCATTTCTAGCACATAGCCAAAAAATCGCCCCATTGACTTACATTGGAGTGCAGAAAAGGTCATTTTTTCTCGGTCCCTTTAAGAGGTAGGAGTTAAACAAGCTTAGGTCTGCGGTGCCCAGGGGGGACCCCATCCAGCCCGCACTGAGTTTCATTCCTACCACCTTAGGAAAAAAAGTCATTATTTTGAGGCTTAGAAGTCATTTCTGCAATTCCCATAGAAAATCAACGGCGTCTCTATTCAATTGTGTGGAGCGCATATCAGGTGGGTTTTCTCTGCCGGCTTAAGAGATACACGTGAAACTAAAGCCGATCCTGGGTGCCTAGGGTGCCTGTCATCCAATCCGCACTGAATTTCATTTCTAGCACATAGCCAAAAAATCGCCCCATTGACTTACATTGGAGTGCAGAAAAGGTCATTTTTTCTCGGTCCCTTTAAGAGGTAGGAGTTAAACAAGCTTAGGTCTGCGGTGCCCAGGGGGGACCCCATCCAGCCCGCACTGAGTTTCATTCCTACCACCTTAGGAAAAAAAGTCATTATTTTGAGGCTTAGAAGTCATTTCTGCAATTCCCATAGAAAATCAACGGCGTCTCTATTCAATTGTGTGGAGCGCATATCAGGTGGGTTTTCTCTGCCGGCTTAAGAGATACACGTGAAACTAAAGCCGATCCTGGGTGCCTAGGGTGCCTGTCATCCAATCCGCACTGAATTTCATTTCTAGCACATAGCCAAAAAATCGCCCCATTGACTTACATTGGAGTGCAGAAAAGGTCATTTTTTCTCGGTCCCTTTAAGAGGTAGGAGTTAAACAAGCTTAGGTCTGCGGTGCCCAGGGGGGACCCCATCCAGCCCGCACTGAGTTTCATTCCTACCACCTTAGGAAAAAAAGTCATTATTTTGAGGCTTAGAAGTCATTTCTGCAATTCCCATAGAAAATCAACGGCGTCTCTATTCAATTGTGTGGAGCGCATATCAGGTGGGTTTTCTCTGCCGGCTTAAGAGATACACGTGAAACTAAAGCCGATCCTGGGTGCCTAGGGTGCCTGTCATCCAATCCGCACTGAATTTCATTTCTAGCACATAGCCAAAAAATCGCCCCATTGACTTACATTGGAGTGCAGAAAAGGTCATTTTTTCTCGGTCCCTTTAAGAGGTAGGAGTTAAACAAGCTTAGGTCTGCGGTGCCCAGGGGGGACCCCATCCAGCCCGCACTGAGTTTCATTCCTACCACCTTAGGAAAAAAAGTCATTATTTTGAGGCTTAGAAGTCATTTCTGCAATTCCCATAGAAAATCAACGGCGTCTCTATTCAATTGTGTGGAGCGCATATCAGGTGGGTTTTCTCTGCCGGCTTAAGAGATACACGTGAAACTAAAGCCGATCCTGGGTGCCTAGGGTGCCTGTCATCCAATCCGCACTGAATTTCATTTCTAGCACATAGCCAAAAAATCGCCCCATTGACTTACATTGGAGTGCAGAAAAGGTCATTTTTTCTCGGTCCCTTTAAGAGGTAGGAGTTAAACAAGCTTAGGTCTGCGGTGCCCAGGGGGGACCCCATCCAGCCCGCACTGAGTTTCATTCCTACCACCTTAGGAAAAAAAGTCATTATTTTGAGGCTTAGAAGTCATTTCTGCAATTCCCATAGAAAATCAACGGCGTCTCTATTCAATTGTGTGGAGCGCATATCAGGTGGGTTTTCTCTGCCGGCTTAAGAGATACACGTGAAACTAAAGCCGATCCTGGGTGCCTAGGGTGCCTGTCATCCAATCCGCACTGAATTTCATTTCTAGCACATAGCCAAAAAATCGCCCCATTGACTTACATTGGAGTGCAGAAAAGGTCATTTTTTCTCGGTCCCTTTAAGAGGTAGGAGTTAAACAAGCTTAGGTCTGCGGTGCCCAGGGGGGACCCCATCCAGCCCGCACTGAGTTTCATTCCTACCACCTTAGGAAAAAAAGTCATTATTTTGAGGCTTAGAAGTCATTTCTGCAATTCCCATAGAAAATCAACGGCGTCTCTATTCAATTGTGTGGAGCGCATATCAGGTGGGTTTTCTCTGCCGGCTTAAGAGATACACGTGAAACTAAAGCCGATCCTGGGTGCCTAGGGTGCCTGTCATCCAATCCGCACTGAATTTCATTTCTAGCACATAGCCAAAAAATCGCCCCATTGACTTACATTGGAGTGCAGAAAAGGTCATTTTTTCTCGGTCCCTTTAAGAGGTAGGAGTTAAACAAGCTTAGGTCTGCGGTGCCCAGGGGGGACCCCATCCAGCCCGCACTGAGTTTCATTCCTACCACCTTAGGAAAAAAAGTCATTATTTTGAGGCTTAGAAGTCATTTCTGCAATTCCCATAGAAAATCAACGGCGTCTCTATTCAATTGTGTGGAGCGCATATCAGGTGGGTTTTCTCTGCCGGCTTAAGAGATACACGTGAAACTAAAGCCGATCCTGGGTGCCTAGGGTGCCTGTCATCCAATCCGCACTGAATTTCATTTCTAGCACATAGCCAAAAAATCGCCCCATTGACTTACATTGGAGTGCAGAAAAGGTCATTTTTTCTCGGTCCCTTTAAGAGGTAGGAGTTAAACAAGCTTAGGTCTGCGGTGCCCAGGGGGGACCCCATCCAGCCCGCACTGAGTTTCATTCCTACCACCTTAGGAAAAAAAGTCATTATTTTGAGGCTTAGAAGTCATTTCTGCAATTCCCATAGAAAATCAACGGCGTCTCTATTCAATTGTGTGGAGCGCATATCAGGTGGGTTTTCTCTGCCGGCTTAAGAGATACACGTGAAACTAAAGCCGATCCTGGGTGCCTAGGGTGCCTGTCATCCAATCCGCACTGAATTTCATTTCTAGCACATAGCCAAAAAATCGCCCCATTGACTTACATTGGAGTGCAGAAAAGGTCATTTTTTCTCGGTCCCTTTAAGAGGTAGGAGTTAAACAAGCTTAGGTCTGCGGTGCCCAGGGGGGACCCCATCCAGCCCGCACTGAGTTTCATTCCTACCACCTTAGGAAAAAAAGTCATTATTTTGAGGCTTAGAAGTCATTTCTGCAATTCCCATAGAAAATCAACGGCGTCTCTATTCAATTGTGTGGAGCGCATATCAGGTGGGTTTTCTCTGCCGGCTTAAGAGATACACGTGAAACTAAAGCCGATCCTGGGTGCCTAGGGTGCCTGTCATCCAATCCGCACTGAATTTCATTTCTAGCACATAGCCAAAAAATCGCCCCATTGACTTACATTGGAGTGCAGAAAAGGTCATTTTTTCTCGGTCCCTTTAAGAGGTAGGAGTTAAACAAGCTTAGGTCTGCGGTGCCCAGGGGGGACCCCATCCAGCCCGCACTGAGTTTCATTCCTACCACCTTAGGAAAAAAAGTCATTATTTTGAGGCTTAGAAGTCATTTCTGCAATTCCCATAGAAAATCAACGGCGTCTCTATTCAATTGTGTGGAGCGCATATCAGGTGGGTTTTCTCTGCCGGCTTAAGAGATACACGTGAAACTAAAGCCGATCCTGGGTGCCTAGGGTGCCTGTCATCCAATCCGCACTGAATTTCATTTCTAGCACATAGCCAAAAAATCGCCCCATTGACTTACATTGGAGTGCAGAAAAGGTCATTTTTTCTCGGTCCCTTTAAGAGGTAGGAGTTAAACAAGCTTAGGTCTGCGGTGCCCAGGGGGGACCCCATCCAGCCCGCACTGAGTTTCATTCCTACCACCTTAGGAAAAAAAGTCATTATTTTGAGGCTTAGAAGTCATTTCTGCAATTCCCATAGAAAATCAACGGCGTCTCTATTCAATTGTGTGGAGCGCATATCAGGTGGGTTTTCTCTGCCGGCTTAAGAGATACACGTGAAACTAAAGCCGATCCTGGGTGCCTAGGGTGCCTGTCATCCAATCCGCACTGAATTTCATTTCTAGCACATAGCCAAAAAATCGCCCCATTGACTTACATTGGAGTGCAGAAAAGGTCATTTTTTCTCGGTCCCTTTAAGAGGTAGGAGTTAAACAAGCTTAGGTCTGCGGTGCCCAGGGGGGACCCCATCCAGCCCGCACTGAGTTTCATTCCTACCACCTTAGGAAAAAAAGTCATTATTTTGAGGCTTAGAAGTCATTTCTGCAATTCCCATAGAAAATCAACGGCGTCTCTATTCAATTGTGTGGAGCGCATATCAGGTGGGTTTTCTCTGCCGGCTTAAGAGATACACGTGAAACTAAAGCCGATCCTGGGTGCCTAGGGTGCCTGTCATCCAATCCGCACTGAATTTCATTTCTAGCACATAGCCAAAAAATCGCCCCATTGACTTACATTGGAGTGCAGAAAAGGTCATTTTTTCTCGGTCCCTTTAAGAGGTAGGAGTTAAACAAGCTTAGGTCTGCGGTGCCCAGGGGGGACCCCATCCAGCCCGCACTGAGTTTCATTCCTACCACCTTAGGAAAAAAAGTCATTATTTTGAGGCTTAGAAGTCATTTCTGCAATTCCCATAGAAAATCAACGGCGTCTCTATTCAATTGTGTGGAGCGCATATCAGGTGGGTTTTCTCTGCCGGCTTAAGAGATACACGTGAAACTAAAGCCGATCCTGGGTGCCTAGGGTGCCTGTCATCCAATCCGCACTGAATTTCATTTCTAGCACATAGCCAAAAAATCGCCCCATTGACTTACATTGGAGTGCAGAAAAGGTCATTTTTTCTCGGTCCCTTTAAGAGGTAGGAGTTAAACAAGCTTAGGTCTGCGGTGCCCAGGGGGGACCCCATCCAGCCCGCACTGAGTTTCATTCCTACCACCTTAGGAAAAAAAGTCATTATTTTGAGGCTTAGAAGTCATTTCTGCAATTCCCATAGAAAATCAACGGCGTCTCTATTCAATTGTGTGGAGCGCATATCAGGTGGGTTTTCTCTGCCGGCTTAAGAGATACACGTGAAACTAAAGCCGATCCTGGGTGCCTAGGGTGCCTGTCATCCAATCCGCACTGAATTTCATTTCTAGCACATAGCCAAAAAATCGCCCCATTGACTTACATTGGAGTGCAGAAAAGGTCATTTTTTCTCGGTCCCTTTAAGAGGTAGGAGTTAAACAAGCTTAGGTCTGCGGTGCCCAGGGGGGACCCCATCCAGCCCGCACTGAGTTTCATTCCTACCACCTTAGGAAAAAAAGTCATTATTTTGAGGCTTAGAAGTCATTTCTGCAATTCCCATAGAAAATCAACGGCGTCTCTATTCAATTGTGTGGAGCGCATATCAGGTGGGTTTTCTCTGCCGGCTTAAGAGATACACGTGAAACTAAAGCCGATCCTGGGTGCCTAGGGTGCCTGTCATCCAATCCGCACTGAATTTCATTTCTAGCACATAGCCAAAAAATCGCCCCATTGACTTACATTGGAGTGCAGAAAAGGTCATTTTTTCTCGGTCCCTTTAAGAGGTAGGAGTTAAACAAGCTTAGGTCTGCGGTGCCCAGGGGGGACCCCATCCAGCCCGCACTGAGTTTCATTCCTACCACCTTAGGAAAAAAAGTCATTATTTTGAGGCTTAGAAGTCATTTCTGCAATTCCCATAGAAAATCAACGGCGTCTCTATTCAATTGTGTGGAGCGCATATCAGGTGGGTTTTCTCTGCCGGCTTAAGAGATACACGTGAAACTAAAGCCGATCCTGGGTGCCTAGGGTGCCTGTCATCCAATCCGCACTGAATTTCATTTCTAGCACATAGCCAAAAAATCGCCCCATTGACTTACATTGGAGTGCAGAAAAGGTCATTTTTTCTCGGTCCCTTTAAGAGGTAGGAGTTAAACAAGCTTAGGTCTGCGGTGCCCAGGGGGGACCCCATCCAGCCCGCACTGAGTTTCATTCCTACCACCTTAGGAAAAAAAGTCATTATTTTGAGGCTTAGAAGTCATTTCTGCAATTCCCATAGAAAATCAACGGCGTCTCTATTCAATTGTGTGGAGCGCATATCAGGTGGGTTTTCTCTGCCGGCTTAAGAGATACACGTGAAACTAAAGCCGATCCTGGGTGCCTAGGGTGCCTGTCATCCAATCCGCACTGAATTTCATTTCTAGCACATAGCCAAAAAATCGCCCCATTGACTTACATTGGAGTGCAGAAAAGGTCATTTTTTCTCGGTCCCTTTAAGAGGTAGGAGTTAAACAAGCTTAGGTCTGCGGTGCCCAGGGGGGACCCCATCCAGCCCGCACTGAGTTTCATTCCTACCACCTTAGGAAAAAAAGTCATTATTTTGAGGCTTAGAAGTCATTTCTGCAATTCCCATAGAAAATCAACGGCGTCTCTATTCAATTGTGTGGAGCGCATATCAGGTGGGTTTTCTCTGCCGGCTTAAGAGATACACGTGAAACTAAAGCCGATCCTGGGTGCCTAGGGTGCCTGTCATCCAATCCGCACTGAATTTCATTTCTAGCACATAGCCAAAAAATCGCCCCATTGACTTACATTGGAGTGCAGAAAAGGTCATTTTTTCTCGGTCCCTTTAAGAGGTAGGAGTTAAACAAGCTTAGGTCTGCGGTGCCCAGGGGGGACCCCATCCAGCCCGCACTGAGTTTCATTCCTACCACCTTAGGAAAAAAAGTCATTATTTTGAGGCTTAGAAGTCATTTCTGCAATTCCCATAGAAAATCAACGGCGTCTCTATTCAATTGTGTGGAGCGCATATCAGGTGGGTTTTCTCTGCCGGCTTAAGAGATACACGTGAAACTAAAGCCGATCCTGGGTGCCTAGGGTGCCTGTCATCCAATCCGCACTGAATTTCATTTCTAGCACATAGCCAAAAAATCGCCCCATTGACTTACATTGGAGTGCAGAAAAGGTCATTTTTTCTCGGTCCCTTTAAGAGGTAGGAGTTAAACAAGCTTAGGTCTGCGGTGCCCAGGGGGGACCCCATCCAGCCCGCACTGAGTTTCATTCCTACCACCTTAGGAAAAAAAGTCATTATTTTGAGGCTTAGAAGTCATTTCTGCAATTCCCATAGAAAATCAACGGCGTCTCTATTCAATTGTGTGGAGCGCATATCAGGTGGGTTTTCTCTGCCGGCTTAAGAGATACACGTGAAACTAAAGCCGATCCTGGGTGCCTAGGGTGCCTGTCATCCAATCCGCACTGAATTTCATTTCTAGCACATAGCCAAAAAATCGCCCCATTGACTTACATTGGAGTGCAGAAAAGGTCATTTTTTCTCGGTCCCTTTAAGAGGTAGGAGTTAAACAAGCTTAGGTCTGCGGTGCCCAGGGGGGACCCCATCCAGCCCGCACTGAGTTTCATTCCTACCACCTTAGGAAAAAAAGTCATTATTTTGAGGCTTAGAAGTCATTTCTGCAATTCCCATAGAAAATCAACGGCGTCTCTATTCAATTGTGTGGAGCGCATATCAGGTGGGTTTTCTCTGCCGGCTTAAGAGATACACGTGAAACTAAAGCCGATCCTGGGTGCCTAGGGTGCCTGTCATCCAATCCGCACTGAATTTCATTTCTAGCACATAGCCAAAAAATCGCCCCATTGACTTACATTGGAGTGCAGAAAAGGTCATTTTTTCTCGGTCCCTTTAAGAGGTAGGAGTTAAACAAGCTTAGGTCTGCGGTGCCCAGGGGGGACCCCATCCAGCCCGCACTGAGTTTCATTCCTACCACCTTAGGAAAAAAAGTCATTATTTTGAGGCTTAGAAGTCATTTCTGCAATTCCCATAGAAAATCAACGGCGTCTCTATTCAATTGTGTGGAGCGCATATCAGGTGGGTTTTCTCTGCCGGCTTAAGAGATACACGTGAAACTAAAGCCGATCCTGGGTGCCTAGGGTGCCTGTCATCCAATCCGCACTGAATTTCATTTCTAGCACATAGCCAAAAAATCGCCCCATTGACTTACATTGGAGTGCAGAAAAGGTCATTTTTTCTCGGTCCCTTTAAGAGGTAGGAGTTAAACAAGCTTAGGTCTGCGGTGCCCAGGGGGGACCCCATCCAGCCCGCACTGAGTTTCATTCCTACCACCTTAGGAAAAAAAGTCATTATTTTGAGGCTTAGAAGTCATTTCTGCAATTCCCATAGAAAATCAACGGCGTCTCTATTCAATTGTGTGGAGCGCATATCAGGTGGGTTTTCTCTGCCGGCTTAAGAGATACACGTGAAACTAAAGCCGATCCTGGGTGCCTAGGGTGCCTGTCATCCAATCCGCACTGAATTTCATTTCTAGCACATAGCCAAAAAATCGCCCCATTGACTTACATTGGAGTGCAGAAAAGGTCATTTTTTCTCGGTCCCTTTAAGAGGTAGGAGTTAAACAAGCTTAGGTCTGCGGTGCCCAGGGGGGACCCCATCCAGCCCGCACTGAGTTTCATTCCTACCACCTTAGGAAAAAAAGTCATTATTTTGAGGCTTAGAAGTCATTTCTGCAATTCCCATAGAAAATCAACGGCGTCTCTATTCAATTGTGTGGAGCGCATATCAGGTGGGTTTTCTCTGCCGGCTTAAGAGATACACGTGAAACTAAAGCCGATCCTGGGTGCCTAGGGTGCCTGTCATCCAATCCGCACTGAATTTCATTTCTAGCACATAGCCAAAAAATCGCCCCATTGACTTACATTGGAGTGCAGAAAAGGTCATTTTTTCTCGGTCCCTTTAAGAGGTAGGAGTTAAACAAGCTTAGGTCTGCGGTGCCCAGGGGGGACCCCATCCAGCCCGCACTGAGTTTCATTCCTACCACCTTAGGAAAAAAAGTCATTATTTTGAGGCTTAGAAGTCATTTCTGCAATTCCCATAGAAAATCAACGGCGTCTCTATTCAATTGTGTGGAGCGCATATCAGGTGGGTTTTCTCTGCCGGCTTAAGAGATACACGTGAAACTAAAGCCGATCCTGGGTGCCTAGGGTGCCTGTCATCCAATCCGCACTGAATTTCATTTCTAGCACATAGCCAAAAAATCGCCCCATTGACTTACATTGGAGTGCAGAAAAGGTCATTTTTTCTCGGTCCCTTTAAGAGGTAGGAGTTAAACAAGCTTAGGTCTGCGGTGCCCAGGGGGGACCCCATCCAGCCCGCACTGAGTTTCATTCCTACCACCTTAGGAAAAAAAGTCATTATTTTGAGGCTTAGAAGTCATTTCTGCAATTCCCATAGAAAATCAACGGCGTCTCTATTCAATTGTGTGGAGCGCATATCAGGTGGGTTTTCTCTGCCGGCTTAAGAGATACACGTGAAACTAAAGCCGATCCTGGGTGCCTAGGGTGCCTGTCATCCAATCCGCACTGAATTTCATTTCTAGCACATAGCCAAAAAATCGCCCCATTGACTTACATTGGAGTGCAGAAAAGGTCATTTTTTCTCGGTCCCTTTAAGAGGTAGGAGTTAAACAAGCTTAGGTCTGCGGTGCCCAGGGGGGACCCCATCCAGCCCGCACTGAGTTTCATTCCTACCACCTTAGGAAAAAAAGTCATTATTTTGAGGCTTAGAAGTCATTTCTGCAATTCCCATAGAAAATCAACGGCGTCTCTATTCAATTGTGTGGAGCGCATATCAGGTGGGTTTTCTCTGCCGGCTTAAGAGATACACGTGAAACTAAAGCCGATCCTGGGTGCCTAGGGTGCCTGTCATCCAATCCGCACTGAATTTCATTTCTAGCACATAGCCAAAAAATCGCCCCATTGACTTACATTGGAGTGCAGAAAAGGTCATTTTTTCTCGGTCCCTTTAAGAGGTAGGAGTTAAACAAGCTTAGGTCTGCGGTGCCCAGGGGGGACCCCATCCAGCCCGCACTGAGTTTCATTCCTACCACCTTAGGAAAAAAAGTCATTATTTTGAGGCTTAGAAGTCATTTCTGCAATTCCCATAGAAAATCAACGGCGTCTCTATTCAATTGTGTGGAGCGCATATCAGGTGGGTTTTCTCTGCCGGCTTAAGAGATACACGTGAAACTAAAGCCGATCCTGGGTGCCTAGGGTGCCTGTCATCCAATCCGCACTGAATTTCATTTCTAGCACATAGCCAAAAAATCGCCCCATTGACTTACATTGGAGTGCAGAAAAGGTCATTTTTTCTCGGTCCCTTTAAGAGGTAGGAGTTAAACAAGCTTAGGTCTGCGGTGCCCAGGGGGGACCCCATCCAGCCCGCACTGAGTTTCATTCCTACCACCTTAGGAAAAAAAGTCATTATTTTGAGGCTTAGAAGTCATTTCTGCAATTCCCATAGAAAATCAACGGCGTCTCTATTCAATTGTGTGGAGCGCATATCAGGTGGGTTTTCTCTGCCGGCTTAAGAGATACACGTGAAACTAAAGCCGATCCTGGGTGCCTAGGGTGCCTGTCATCCAATCCGCACTGAATTTCATTTCTAGCACATAGCCAAAAAATCGCCCCATTGACTTACATTGGAGTGCAGAAAAGGTCATTTTTTCTCGGTCCCTTTAAGAGGTAGGAGTTAAACAAGCTTAGGTCTGCGGTGCCCAGGGGGGACCCCATCCAGCCCGCACTGAGTTTCATTCCTACCACCTTAGGAAAAAAAGTCATTATTTTGAGGCTTAGAAGTCATTTCTGCAATTCCCATAGAAAATCAACGGCGTCTCTATTCAATTGTGTGGAGCGCATATCAGGTGGGTTTTCTCTGCCGGCTTAAGAGATACACGTGAAACTAAAGCCGATCCTGGGTGCCTAGGGTGCCTGTCATCCAATCCGCACTGAATTTCATTTCTAGCACATAGCCAAAAAATCGCCCCATTGACTTACATTGGAGTGCAGAAAAGGTCATTTTTTCTCGGTCCCTTTAAGAGGTAGGAGTTAAACAAGCTTAGGTCTGCGGTGCCCAGGGGGGACCCCATCCAGCCCGCACTGAGTTTCATTCCTACCACCTTAGGAAAAAAAGTCATTATTTTGAGGCTTAGAAGTCATTTCTGCAATTCCCATAGAAAATCAACGGCGTCTCTATTCAATTGTGTGGAGCGCATATCAGGTGGGTTTTCTCTGCCGGCTTAAGAGATACACGTGAAACTAAAGCCGATCCTGGGTGCCTAGGGTGCCTGTCATCCAATCCGCACTGAATTTCATTTCTAGCACATAGCCAAAAAATCGCCCCATTGACTTACATTGGAGTGCAGAAAAGGTCATTTTTTCTCGGTCCCTTTAAGAGGTAGGAGTTAAACAAGCTTAGGTCTGCGGTGCCCAGGGGGGACCCCATCCAGCCCGCACTGAGTTTCATTCCTACCACCTTAGGAAAAAAAGTCATTATTTTGAGGCTTAGAAGTCATTTCTGCAATTCCCATAGAAAATCAACGGCGTCTCTATTCAATTGTGTGGAGCGCATATCAGGTGGGTTTTCTCTGCCGGCTTAAGAGATACACGTGAAACTAAAGCCGATCCTGGGTGCCTAGGGTGCCTGTCATCCAATCCGCACTGAATTTCATTTCTAGCACATAGCCAAAAAATCGCCCCATTGACTTACATTGGAGTGCAGAAAAGGTCATTTTTTCTCGGTCCCTTTAAGAGGTAGGAGTTAAACAAGCTTAGGTCTGCGGTGCCCAGGGGGGACCCCATCCAGCCCGCACTGAGTTTCATTCCTACCACCTTAGGAAAAAAAGTCATTATTTTGAGGCTTAGAAGTCATTTCTGCAATTCCCATAGAAAATCAACGGCGTCTCTATTCAATTGTGTGGAGCGCATATCAGGTGGGTTTTCTCTGCCGGCTTAAGAGATACACGTGAAACTAAAGCCGATCCTGGGTGCCTAGGGTGCCTGTCATCCAATCCGCACTGAATTTCATTTCTAGCACATAGCCAAAAAATCGCCCCATTGACTTACATTGGAGTGCAGAAAAGGTCATTTTTTCTCGGTCCCTTTAAGAGGTAGGAGTTAAACAAGCTTAGGTCTGCGGTGCCCAGGGGGGACCCCATCCAGCCCGCACTGAGTTTCATTCCTACCACCTTAGGAAAAAAAGTCATTATTTTGAGGCTTAGAAGTCATTTCTGCAATTCCCATAGAAAATCAACGGCGTCTCTATTCAATTGTGTGGAGCGCATATCAGGTGGGTTTTCTCTGCCGGCTTAAGAGATACACGTGAAACTAAAGCCGATCCTGGGTGCCTAGGGTGCCTGTCATCCAATCCGCACTGAATTTCATTTCTAGCACATAGCCAAAAAATCGCCCCATTGACTTACATTGGAGTGCAGAAAAGGTCATTTTTTCTCGGTCCCTTTAAGAGGTAGGAGTTAAACAAGCTTAGGTCTGCGGTGCCCAGGGGGGACCCCATCCAGCCCGCACTGAGTTTCATTCCTACCACCTTAGGAAAAAAAGTCATTATTTTGAGGCTTAGAAGTCATTTCTGCAATTCCCATAGAAAATCAACGGCGTCTCTATTCAATTGTGTGGAGCGCATATCAGGTGGGTTTTCTCTGCCGGCTTAAGAGATACACGTGAAACTAAAGCCGATCCTGGGTGCCTAGGGTGCCTGTCATCCAATCCGCACTGAATTTCATTTCTAGCACATAGCCAAAAAATCGCCCCATTGACTTACATTGGAGTGCAGAAAAGGTCATTTTTTCTCGGTCCCTTTAAGAGGTAGGAGTTAAACAAGCTTAGGTCTGCGGTGCCCAGGGGGGACCCCATCCAGCCCGCACTGAGTTTCATTCCTACCACCTTAGGAAAAAAAGTCATTATTTTGAGGCTTAGAAGTCATTTCTGCAATTCCCATAGAAAATCAACGGCGTCTCTATTCAATTGTGTGGAGCGCATATCAGGTGGGTTTTCTCTGCCGGCTTAAGAGATACACGTGAAACTAAAGCCGATCCTGGGTGCCTAGGGTGCCTGTCATCCAATCCGCACTGAATTTCATTTCTAGCACATAGCCAAAAAATCGCCCCATTGACTTACATTGGAGTGCAGAAAAGGTCATTTTTTCTCGGTCCCTTTAAGAGGTAGGAGTTAAACAAGCTTAGGTCTGCGGTGCCCAGGGGGGACCCCATCCAGCCCGCACTGAGTTTCATTCCTACCACCTTAGGAAAAAAAGTCATTATTTTGAGGCTTAGAAGTCATTTCTGCAATTCCCATAGAAAATCAACGGCGTCTCTATTCAATTGTGTGGAGCGCATATCAGGTGGGTTTTCTCTGCCGGCTTAAGAGATACACGTGAAACTAAAGCCGATCCTGGGTGCCTAGGGTGCCTGTCATCCAATCCGCACTGAATTTCATTTCTAGCACATAGCCAAAAAATCGCCCCATTGACTTACATTGGAGTGCAGAAAAGGTCATTTTTTCTCGGTCCCTTTAAGAGGTAGGAGTTAAACAAGCTTAGGTCTGCGGTGCCCAGGGGGGACCCCATCCAGCCCGCACTGAGTTTCATTCCTACCACCTTAGGAAAAAAAGTCATTATTTTGAGGCTTAGAAGTCATTTCTGCAATTCCCATAGAAAATCAACGGCGTCTCTATTCAATTGTGTGGAGCGCATATCAGGTGGGTTTTCTCTGCCGGCTTAAGAGATACACGTGAAACTAAAGCCGATCCTGGGTGCCTAGGGTGCCTGTCATCCAATCCGCACTGAATTTCATTTCTAGCACATAGCCAAAAAATCGCCCCATTGACTTACATTGGAGTGCAGAAAAGGTCATTTTTTCTCGGTCCCTTTAAGAGGTAGGAGTTAAACAAGCTTAGGTCTGCGGTGCCCAGGGGGGACCCCATCCAGCCCGCACTGAGTTTCATTCCTACCACCTTAGGAAAAAAAGTCATTATTTTGAGGCTTAGAAGTCATTTCTGCAATTCCCATAGAAAATCAACGGCGTCTCTATTCAATTGTGTGGAGCGCATATCAGGTGGGTTTTCTCTGCCGGCTTAAGAGATACACGTGAAACTAAAGCCGATCCTGGGTGCCTAGGGTGCCTGTCATCCAATCCGCACTGAATTTCATTTCTAGCACATAGCCAAAAAATCGCCCCATTGACTTACATTGGAGTGCAGAAAAGGTCATTTTTTCTCGGTCCCTTTAAGAGGTAGGAGTTAAACAAGCTTAGGTCTGCGGTGCCCAGGGGGGACCCCATCCAGCCCGCACTGAGTTTCATTCCTACCACCTTAGGAAAAAAAGTCATTATTTTGAGGCTTAGAAGTCATTTCTGCAATTCCCATAGAAAATCAACGGCGTCTCTATTCAATTGTGTGGAGCGCATATCAGGTGGGTTTTCTCTGCCGGCTTAAGAGATACACGTGAAACTAAAGCCGATCCTGGGTGCCTAGGGTGCCTGTCATCCAATCCGCACTGAATTTCATTTCTAGCACATAGCCAAAAAATCGCCCCATTGACTTACATTGGAGTGCAGAAAAGGTCATTTTTTCTCGGTCCCTTTAAGAGGTAGGAGTTAAACAAGCTTAGGTCTGCGGTGCCCAGGGGGGACCCCATCCAGCCCGCACTGAGTTTCATTCCTACCACCTTAGGAAAAAAAGTCATTATTTTGAGGCTTAGAAGTCATTTCTGCAATTCCCATAGAAAATCAACGGCGTCTCTATTCAATTGTGTGGAGCGCATATCAGGTGGGTTTTCTCTGCCGGCTTAAGAGATACACGTGAAACTAAAGCCGATCCTGGGTGCCTAGGGTGCCTGTCATCCAATCCGCACTGAATTTCATTTCTAGCACATAGCCAAAAAATCGCCCCATTGACTTACATTGGAGTGCAGAAAAGGTCATTTTTTCTCGGTCCCTTTAAGAGGTAGGAGTTAAACAAGCTTAGGTCTGCGGTGCCCAGGGGGGACCCCATCCAGCCCGCACTGAGTTTCATTCCTACCACCTTAGGAAAAAAAGTCATTATTTTGAGGCTTAGAAGTCATTTCTGCAATTCCCATAGAAAATCAACGGCGTCTCTATTCAATTGTGTGGAGCGCATATCAGGTGGGTTTTCTCTGCCGGCTTAAGAGATACACGTGAAACTAAAGCCGATCCTGGGTGCCTAGGGTGCCTGTCATCCAATCCGCACTGAATTTCATTTCTAGCACATAGCCAAAAAATCGCCCCATTGACTTACATTGGAGTGCAGAAAAGGTCATTTTTTCTCGGTCCCTTTAAGAGGTAGGAGTTAAACAAGCTTAGGTCTGCGGTGCCCAGGGGGGACCCCATCCAGCCCGCACTGAGTTTCATTCCTACCACCTTAGGAAAAAAAGTCATTATTTTGAGGCTTAGAAGTCATTTCTGCAATTCCCATAGAAAATCAACGGCGTCTCTATTCAATTGTGTGGAGCGCATATCAGGTGGGTTTTCTCTGCCGGCTTAAGAGATACACGTGAAACTAAAGCCGATCCTGGGTGCCTAGGGTGCCTGTCATCCAATCCGCACTGAATTTCATTTCTAGCACATAGCCAAAAAATCGCCCCATTGACTTACATTGGAGTGCAGAAAAGGTCATTTTTTCTCGGTCCCTTTAAGAGGTAGGAGTTAAACAAGCTTAGGTCTGCGGTGCCCAGGGGGGACCCCATCCAGCCCGCACTGAGTTTCATTCCTACCACCTTAGGAAAAAAAGTCATTATTTTGAGGCTTAGAAGTCATTTCTGCAATTCCCATAGAAAATCAACGGCGTCTCTATTCAATTGTGTGGAGCGCATATCAGGTGGGTTTTCTCTGCCGGCTTAAGAGATACACGTGAAACTAAAGCCGATCCTGGGTGCCTAGGGTGCCTGTCATCCAATCCGCACTGAATTTCATTTCTAGCACATAGCCAAAAAATCGCCCCATTGACTTACATTGGAGTGCAGAAAAGGTCATTTTTTCTCGGTCCCTTTAAGAGGTAGGAGTTAAACAAGCTTAGGTCTGCGGTGCCCAGGGGGGACCCCATCCAGCCCGCACTGAGTTTCATTCCTACCACCTTAGGAAAAAAAGTCATTATTTTGAGGCTTAGAAGTCATTTCTGCAATTCCCATAGAAAATCAACGGCGTCTCTATTCAATTGTGTGGAGCGCATATCAGGTGGGTTTTCTCTGCCGGCTTAAGAGATACACGTGAAACTAAAGCCGATCCTGGGTGCCTAGGGTGCCTGTCATCCAATCCGCACTGAATTTCATTTCTAGCACATAGCCAAAAAATCGCCCCATTGACTTACATTGGAGTGCAGAAAAGGTCATTTTTTCTCGGTCCCTTTAAGAGGTAGGAGTTAAACAAGCTTAGGTCTGCGGTGCCCAGGGGGGACCCCATCCAGCCCGCACTGAGTTTCATTCCTACCACCTTAGGAAAAAAAGTCATTATTTTGAGGCTTAGAAGTCATTTCTGCAATTCCCATAGAAAATCAACGGCGTCTCTATTCAATTGTGTGGAGCGCATATCAGGTGGGTTTTCTCTGCCGGCTTAAGAGATACACGTGAAACTAAAGCCGATCCTGGGTGCCTAGGGTGCCTGTCATCCAATCCGCACTGAATTTCATTTCTAGCACATAGCCAAAAAATCGCCCCATTGACTTACATTGGAGTGCAGAAAAGGTCATTTTTTCTCGGTCCCTTTAAGAGGTAGGAGTTAAACAAGCTTAGGTCTGCGGTGCCCAGGGGGGACCCCATCCAGCCCGCACTGAGTTTCATTCCTACCACCTTAGGAAAAAAAGTCATTATTTTGAGGCTTAGAAGTCATTTCTGCAATTCCCATAGAAAATCAACGGCGTCTCTATTCAATTGTGTGGAGCGCATATCAGGTGGGTTTTCTCTGCCGGCTTAAGAGATACACGTGAAACTAAAGCCGATCCTGGGTGCCTAGGGTGCCTGTCATCCAATCCGCACTGAATTTCATTTCTAGCACATAGCCAAAAAATCGCCCCATTGACTTACATTGGAGTGCAGAAAAGGTCATTTTTTCTCGGTCCCTTTAAGAGGTAGGAGTTAAACAAGCTTAGGTCTGCGGTGCCCAGGGGGGACCCCATCCAGCCCGCACTGAGTTTCATTCCTACCACCTTAGGAAAAAAAGTCATTATTTTGAGGCTTAGAAGTCATTTCTGCAATTCCCATAGAAAATCAACGGCGTCTCTATTCAATTGTGTGGAGCGCATATCAGGTGGGTTTTCTCTGCCGGCTTAAGAGATACACGTGAAACTAAAGCCGATCCTGGGTGCCTAGGGTGCCTGTCATCCAATCCGCACTGAATTTCATTTCTAGCACATAGCCAAAAAATCGCCCCATTGACTTACATTGGAGTGCAGAAAAGGTCATTTTTTCTCGGTCCCTTTAAGAGGTAGGAGTTAAACAAGCTTAGGTCTGCGGTGCCCAGGGGGGACCCCATCCAGCCCGCACTGAGTTTCATTCCTACCACCTTAGGAAAAAAAGTCATTATTTTGAGGCTTAGAAGTCATTTCTGCAATTCCCATAGAAAATCAACGGCGTCTCTATTCAATTGTGTGGAGCGCATATCAGGTGGGTTTTCTCTGCCGGCTTAAGAGATACACGTGAAACTAAAGCCGATCCTGGGTGCCTAGGGTGCCTGTCATCCAATCCGCACTGAATTTCATTTCTAGCACATAGCCAAAAAATCGCCCCATTGACTTACATTGGAGTGCAGAAAAGGTCATTTTTTCTCGGTCCCTTTAAGAGGTAGGAGTTAAACAAGCTTAGGTCTGCGGTGCCCAGGGGGGACCCCATCCAGCCCGCACTGAGTTTCATTCCTACCACCTTAGGAAAAAAAGTCATTATTTTGAGGCTTAGAAGTCATTTCTGCAATTCCCATAGAAAATCAACGGCGTCTCTATTCAATTGTGTGGAGCGCATATCAGGTGGGTTTTCTCTGCCGGCTTAAGAGATACACGTGAAACTAAAGCCGATCCTGGGTGCCTAGGGTGCCTGTCATCCAATCCGCACTGAATTTCATTTCTAGCACATAGCCAAAAAATCGCCCCATTGACTTACATTGGAGTGCAGAAAAGGTCATTTTTTCTCGGTCCCTTTAAGAGGTAGGAGTTAAACAAGCTTAGGTCTGCGGTGCCCAGGGGGGACCCCATCCAGCCCGCACTGAGTTTCATTCCTACCACCTTAGGAAAAAAAGTCATTATTTTGAGGCTTAGAAGTCATTTCTGCAATTCCCATAGAAAATCAACGGCGTCTCTATTCAATTGTGTGGAGCGCATATCAGGTGGGTTTTCTCTGCCGGCTTAAGAGATACACGTGAAACTAAAGCCGATCCTGGGTGCCTAGGGTGCCTGTCATCCAATCCGCACTGAATTTCATTTCTAGCACATAGCCAAAAAATCGCCCCATTGACTTACATTGGAGTGCAGAAAAGGTCATTTTTTCTCGGTCCCTTTAAGAGGTAGGAGTTAAACAAGCTTAGGTCTGCGGTGCCCAGGGGGGACCCCATCCAGCCCGCACTGAGTTTCATTCCTACCACCTTAGGAAAAAAAGTCATTATTTTGAGGCTTAGAAGTCATTTCTGCAATTCCCATAGAAAATCAACGGCGTCTCTATTCAATTGTGTGGAGCGCATATCAGGTGGGTTTTCTCTGCCGGCTTAAGAGATACACGTGAAACTAAAGCCGATCCTGGGTGCCTAGGGTGCCTGTCATCCAATCCGCACTGAATTTCATTTCTAGCACATAGCCAAAAAATCGCCCCATTGACTTACATTGGAGTGCAGAAAAGGTCATTTTTTCTCGGTCCCTTTAAGAGGTAGGAGTTAAACAAGCTTAGGTCTGCGGTGCCCAGGGGGGACCCCATCCAGCCCGCACTGAGTTTCATTCCTACCACCTTAGGAAAAAAAGTCATTATTTTGAGGCTTAGAAGTCATTTCTGCAATTCCCATAGAAAATCAACGGCGTCTCTATTCAATTGTGTGGAGCGCATATCAGGTGGGTTTTCTCTGCCGGCTTAAGAGATACACGTGAAACTAAAGCCGATCCTGGGTGCCTAGGGTGCCTGTCATCCAATCCGCACTGAATTTCATTTCTAGCACATAGCCAAAAAATCGCCCCATTGACTTACATTGGAGTGCAGAAAAGGTCATTTTTTCTCGGTCCCTTTAAGAGGTAGGAGTTAAACAAGCTTAGGTCTGCGGTGCCCAGGGGGGACCCCATCCAGCCCGCACTGAGTTTCATTCCTACCACCTTAGGAAAAAAAGTCATTATTTTGAGGCTTAGAAGTCATTTCTGCAATTCCCATAGAAAATCAACGGCGTCTCTATTCAATTGTGTGGAGCGCATATCAGGTGGGTTTTCTCTGCCGGCTTAAGAGATACACGTGAAACTAAAGCCGATCCTGGGTGCCTAGGGTGCCTGTCATCCAATCCGCACTGAATTTCATTTCTAGCACATAGCCAAAAAATCGCCCCATTGACTTACATTGGAGTGCAGAAAAGGTCATTTTTTCTCGGTCCCTTTAAGAGGTAGGAGTTAAACAAGCTTAGGTCTGCGGTGCCCAGGGGGGACCCCATCCAGCCCGCACTGAGTTTCATTCCTACCACCTTAGGAAAAAAAGTCATTATTTTGAGGCTTAGAAGTCATTTCTGCAATTCCCATAGAAAATCAACGGCGTCTCTATTCAATTGTGTGGAGCGCATATCAGGTGGGTTTTCTCTGCCGGCTTAAGAGATACACGTGAAACTAAAGCCGATCCTGGGTGCCTAGGGTGCCTGTCATCCAATCCGCACTGAATTTCATTTCTAGCACATAGCCAAAAAATCGCCCCATTGACTTACATTGGAGTGCAGAAAAGGTCATTTTTTCTCGGTCCCTTTAAGAGGTAGGAGTTAAACAAGCTTAGGTCTGCGGTGCCCAGGGGGGACCCCATCCAGCCCGCACTGAGTTTCATTCCTACCACCTTAGGAAAAAAAGTCATTATTTTGAGGCTTAGAAGTCATTTCTGCAATTCCCATAGAAAATCAACGGCGTCTCTATTCAATTGTGTGGAGCGCATATCAGGTGGGTTTTCTCTGCCGGCTTAAGAGATACACGTGAAACTAAAGCCGATCCTGGGTGCCTAGGGTGCCTGTCATCCAATCCGCACTGAATTTCATTTCTAGCACATAGCCAAAAAATCGCCCCATTGACTTACATTGGAGTGCAGAAAAGGTCATTTTTTCTCGGTCCCTTTAAGAGGTAGGAGTTAAACAAGCTTAGGTCTGCGGTGCCCAGGGGGGACCCCATCCAGCCCGCACTGAGTTTCATTCCTACCACCTTAGGAAAAAAAGTCATTATTTTGAGGCTTAGAAGTCATTTCTGCAATTCCCATAGAAAATCAACGGCGTCTCTATTCAATTGTGTGGAGCGCATATCAGGTGGGTTTTCTCTGCCGGCTTAAGAGATACACGTGAAACTAAAGCCGATCCTGGGTGCCTAGGGTGCCTGTCATCCAATCCGCACTGAATTTCATTTCTAGCACATAGCCAAAAAATCGCCCCATTGACTTACATTGGAGTGCAGAAAAGGTCATTTTTTCTCGGTCCCTTTAAGAGGTAGGAGTTAAACAAGCTTAGGTCTGCGGTGCCCAGGGGGGACCCCATCCAGCCCGCACTGAGTTTCATTCCTACCACCTTAGGAAAAAAAGTCATTATTTTGAGGCTTAGAAGTCATTTCTGCAATTCCCATAGAAAATCAACGGCGTCTCTATTCAATTGTGTGGAGCGCATATCAGGTGGGTTTTCTCTGCCGGCTTAAGAGATACACGTGAAACTAAAGCCGATCCTGGGTGCCTAGGGTGCCTGTCATCCAATCCGCACTGAATTTCATTTCTAGCACATAGCCAAAAAATCGCCCCATTGACTTACATTGGAGTGCAGAAAAGGTCATTTTTTCTCGGTCCCTTTAAGAGGTAGGAGTTAAACAAGCTTAGGTCTGCGGTGCCCAGGGGGGACCCCATCCAGCCCGCACTGAGTTTCATTCCTACCACCTTAGGAAAAAAAGTCATTATTTTGAGGCTTAGAAGTCATTTCTGCAATTCCCATAGAAAATCAACGGCGTCTCTATTCAATTGTGTGGAGCGCATATCAGGTGGGTTTTCTCTGCCGGCTTAAGAGATACACGTGAAACTAAAGCCGATCCTGGGTGCCTAGGGTGCCTGTCATCCAATCCGCACTGAATTTCATTTCTAGCACATAGCCAAAAAATCGCCCCATTGACTTACATTGGAGTGCAGAAAAGGTCATTTTTTCTCGGTCCCTTTAAGAGGTAGGAGTTAAACAAGCTTAGGTCTGCGGTGCCCAGGGGGGACCCCATCCAGCCCGCACTGAGTTTCATTCCTACCACCTTAGGAAAAAAAGTCATTATTTTGAGGCTTAGAAGTCATTTCTGCAATTCCCATAGAAAATCAACGGCGTCTCTATTCAATTGTGTGGAGCGCATATCAGGTGGGTTTTCTCTGCCGGCTTAAGAGATACACGTGAAACTAAAGCCGATCCTGGGTGCCTAGGGTGCCTGTCATCCAATCCGCACTGAATTTCATTTCTAGCACATAGCCAAAAAATCGCCCCATTGACTTACATTGGAGTGCAGAAAAGGTCATTTTTTCTCGGTCCCTTTAAGAGGTAGGAGTTAAACAAGCTTAGGTCTGCGGTGCCCAGGGGGGACCCCATCCAGCCCGCACTGAGTTTCATTCCTACCACCTTAGGAAAAAAAGTCATTATTTTGAGGCTTAGAAGTCATTTCTGCAATTCCCATAGAAAATCAACGGCGTCTCTATTCAATTGTGTGGAGCGCATATCAGGTGGGTTTTCTCTGCCGGCTTAAGAGATACACGTGAAACTAAAGCCGATCCTGGGTGCCTAGGGTGCCTGTCATCCAATCCGCACTGAATTTCATTTCTAGCACATAGCCAAAAAATCGCCCCATTGACTTACATTGGAGTGCAGAAAAGGTCATTTTTTCTCGGTCCCTTTAAGAGGTAGGAGTTAAACAAGCTTAGGTCTGCGGTGCCCAGGGGGGACCCCATCCAGCCCGCACTGAGTTTCATTCCTACCACCTTAGGAAAAAAAGTCATTATTTTGAGGCTTAGAAGTCATTTCTGCAATTCCCATAGAAAATCAACGGCGTCTCTATTCAATTGTGTGGAGCGCATATCAGGTGGGTTTTCTCTGCCGGCTTAAGAGATACACGTGAAACTAAAGCCGATCCTGGGTGCCTAGGGTGCCTGTCATCCAATCCGCACTGAATTTCATTTCTAGCACATAGCCAAAAAATCGCCCCATTGACTTACATTGGAGTGCAGAAAAGGTCATTTTTTCTCGGTCCCTTTAAGAGGTAGGAGTTAAACAAGCTTAGGTCTGCGGTGCCCAGGGGGGACCCCATCCAGCCCGCACTGAGTTTCATTCCTACCACCTTAGGAAAAAAAGTCATTATTTTGAGGCTTAGAAGTCATTTCTGCAATTCCCATAGAAAATCAACGGCGTCTCTATTCAATTGTGTGGAGCGCATATCAGGTGGGTTTTCTCTGCCGGCTTAAGAGATACACGTGAAACTAAAGCCGATCCTGGGTGCCTAGGGTGCCTGTCATCCAATCCGCACTGAATTTCATTTCTAGCACATAGCCAAAAAATCGCCCCATTGACTTACATTGGAGTGCAGAAAAGGTCATTTTTTCTCGGTCCCTTTAAGAGGTAGGAGTTAAACAAGCTTAGGTCTGCGGTGCCCAGGGGGGACCCCATCCAGCCCGCACTGAGTTTCATTCCTACCACCTTAGGAAAAAAAGTCATTATTTTGAGGCTTAGAAGTCATTTCTGCAATTCCCATAGAAAATCAACGGCGTCTCTATTCAATTGTGTGGAGCGCATATCAGGTGGGTTTTCTCTGCCGGCTTAAGAGATACACGTGAAACTAAAGCCGATCCTGGGTGCCTAGGGTGCCTGTCATCCAATCCGCACTGAATTTCATTTCTAGCACATAGCCAAAAAATCGCCCCATTGACTTACATTGGAGTGCAGAAAAGGTCATTTTTTCTCGGTCCCTTTAAGAGGTAGGAGTTAAACAAGCTTAGGTCTGCGGTGCCCAGGGGGGACCCCATCCAGCCCGCACTGAGTTTCATTCCTACCACCTTAGGAAAAAAAGTCATTATTTTGAGGCTTAGAAGTCATTTCTGCAATTCCCATAGAAAATCAACGGCGTCTCTATTCAATTGTGTGGAGCGCATATCAGGTGGGTTTTCTCTGCCGGCTTAAGAGATACACGTGAAACTAAAGCCGATCCTGGGTGCCTAGGGTGCCTGTCATCCAATCCGCACTGAATTTCATTTCTAGCACATAGCCAAAAAATCGCCCCATTGACTTACATTGGAGTGCAGAAAAGGTCATTTTTTCTCGGTCCCTTTAAGAGGTAGGAGTTAAACAAGCTTAGGTCTGCGGTGCCCAGGGGGGACCCCATCCAGCCCGCACTGAGTTTCATTCCTACCACCTTAGGAAAAAAAGTCATTATTTTGAGGCTTAGAAGTCATTTCTGCAATTCCCATAGAAAATCAACGGCGTCTCTATTCAATTGTGTGGAGCGCATATCAGGTGGGTTTTCTCTGCCGGCTTAAGAGATACACGTGAAACTAAAGCCGATCCTGGGTGCCTAGGGTGCCTGTCATCCAATCCGCACTGAATTTCATTTCTAGCACATAGCCAAAAAATCGCCCCATTGACTTACATTGGAGTGCAGAAAAGGTCATTTTTTCTCGGTCCCTTTAAGAGGTAGGAGTTAAACAAGCTTAGGTCTGCGGTGCCCAGGGGGGACCCCATCCAGCCCGCACTGAGTTTCATTCCTACCACCTTAGGAAAAAAAGTCATTATTTTGAGGCTTAGAAGTCATTTCTGCAATTCCCATAGAAAATCAACGGCGTCTCTATTCAATTGTGTGGAGCGCATATCAGGTGGGTTTTCTCTGCCGGCTTAAGAGATACACGTGAAACTAAAGCCGATCCTGGGTGCCTAGGGTGCCTGTCATCCAATCCGCACTGAATTTCATTTCTAGCACATAGCCAAAAAATCGCCCCATTGACTTACATTGGAGTGCAGAAAAGGTCATTTTTTCTCGGTCCCTTTAAGAGGTAGGAGTTAAACAAGCTTAGGTCTGCGGTGCCCAGGGGGGACCCCATCCAGCCCGCACTGAGTTTCATTCCTACCACCTTAGGAAAAAAAGTCATTATTTTGAGGCTTAGAAGTCATTTCTGCAATTCCCATAGAAAATCAACGGCGTCTCTATTCAATTGTGTGGAGCGCATATCAGGTGGGTTTTCTCTGCCGGCTTAAGAGATACACGTGAAACTAAAGCCGATCCTGGGTGCCTAGGGTGCCTGTCATCCAATCCGCACTGAATTTCATTTCTAGCACATAGCCAAAAAATCGCCCCATTGACTTACATTGGAGTGCAGAAAAGGTCATTTTTTCTCGGTCCCTTTAAGAGGTAGGAGTTAAACAAGCTTAGGTCTGCGGTGCCCAGGGGGGACCCCATCCAGCCCGCACTGAGTTTCATTCCTACCACCTTAGGAAAAAAAGTCATTATTTTGAGGCTTAGAAGTCATTTCTGCAATTCCCATAGAAAATCAACGGCGTCTCTATTCAATTGTGTGGAGCGCATATCAGGTGGGTTTTCTCTGCCGGCTTAAGAGATACACGTGAAACTAAAGCCGATCCTGGGTGCCTAGGGTGCCTGTCATCCAATCCGCACTGAATTTCATTTCTAGCACATAGCCAAAAAATCGCCCCATTGACTTACATTGGAGTGCAGAAAAGGTCATTTTTTCTCGGTCCCTTTAAGAGGTAGGAGTTAAACAAGCTTAGGTCTGCGGTGCCCAGGGGGGACCCCATCCAGCCCGCACTGAGTTTCATTCCTACCACCTTAGGAAAAAAAGTCATTATTTTGAGGCTTAGAAGTCATTTCTGCAATTCCCATAGAAAATCAACGGCGTCTCTATTCAATTGTGTGGAGCGCATATCAGGTGGGTTTTCTCTGCCGGCTTAAGAGATACACGTGAAACTAAAGCCGATCCTGGGTGCCTAGGGTGCCTGTCATCCAATCCGCACAAATTTCATCTCTAGTACATTCTCGCCCCATTGACTTACATTGGAGTGCAGAAAAGGTCATTTTTTCTCGGCCCCTTTAAGAGGTAGGAGTTAAACAAGCTTAGGTCTGCGGTGCCCAGGGGGGACCCCATCCAGCCCGCACTGAGTTTCATTCCTACCACCTTAAAAAAAATGCTAATAATTCAAAGGCTCTAGAAGTCATTTATGAATTTAGATGCGAAAATCAACAACCTTCTATTAACAGAACGCTAGCAGTTTGTGAATCTAAAACGATTAAAATCAATCCGAAACTTAGCGATCTGTAGAGTTAATGATCATAATGACAGACATGAGTGAAAAACCTACTAGTGAGAAGAGGTAGTTCAATACTCTTATTGAAAGAAAAACGGCAAATCTTTTTATAAGGATATTCACTCTTTTGATGATGATGATTCTTCTTTTGTCCACATGTTCAGCTATTGTTGGAGCTCCCCTTTGGGTTCTGAGCAGACCATCTCTTCTGACAAGGCATTGGAAGTGCTAAGGGTCATCCAGAACTTCAGGCATTACTATCATTGATTCCTACAAAACAAGATACAACAATTTAGTGTTGAACTGAAAGCGTTTTGGAAAAAAGATCTTTCTATAGTCCAAAACAATGTAACAGTTTTAAATAAAGCAGTTGAAAAATTAGAAAAATCACAGACAAAACAAGAAATTCAAATTAACGATTTGATCTGTAAGACCCAAGCTTTACAAACGTCACAAAAAATGTTGGTTTTGAGAATGAATGATAATGAAAACAGAAGCAGAAAAAATAATATAAGAATAAAAGGACTTACAGAAGAAGTGAAAAATAACAACCTTATTGAAGCAGTGACATCTATTTTAATAAAATACTCGACAAACCCCATGATGACTATATAGTGATTGACAGAGCTCATAGAGCTTTTAAGCCAAAAGGATCAGATGTGGAAAAACCCAGAGATGTAATTTGCAGGATTCATTTCCATGCAATTAAAGAAGAAATAATGGCTAAAGCAAGAACTCTTAAGAATATTGAATATAAAGGAAAGAAAATTTTACTCTTCACAGATCTCTCGCTTCTATCCTTGAAATTGAGAACAACTCTTAAGCCATTAACACAGACATTGCAAGAAAAAAACCTTCAATATAGATGGGGCGCTTCTTTGTCACTTTCGGTCAAATATCCAGGAGGCTTGGCTATATTAAGAGATCCAGAAGATTTGCCAGGATTTCTGAAAGCATTGAACTTGAAAGATTTAAACTTACCAGATTGGTATGATCTCCATCACACAATGATGTTGGCATCGCAGACCTACACGTTGCAAACACGTCCCAGATTTTCTTCAAATGCAGAGACTGATTTCCCGACACCAGATCCTCTCCCTTAAAGAAAAGTAAATAAGATGTACAAATTGTCTTTCATATATACTCATGATTAATCATTTAAGAAAGAAAGGTTTAAGTCGTGAAGAGGACCCGCTTCTTTTGAGTACCCTATCTTATTCTTCTTTTTTCTCTTTTGTGTAATCTATTTAAAGCGGTATTATATTTAGATTCTACTGTAAAACTAAATCTTTCATATATCTTTCCATATCTAGATTTATTAAGACTCTTTGATCTATATTAGCAATAGACCCCATATGAGTATCATCTTATATAAAGGTTCTTATAGGTATATTTCATGTAAGTGTTACATAAGTTAACTAGCAATTTTAAATATTTGTTTTATTTGATATGTATGACTTAATAATCCCCCGATAATTTTCTCTCACCTTCTTGTACTAGTAACAGGCCTTTAGGGCCTAATAGCTTTTGACTTTCCTACATAAACAGGTTTATTTCATATAATAGGCCATGGCGGTGTTAATATGCTGAGATCACTCTTGCGCGCCAAGCCACGTACCCCGTAGTAGTATGTCTTGTATATTACAAGACTTTGTGACCATTGTCACACTTAGTCCCCTCGCGTCTTCGGGCGCTTTTTTTTTTTTTTATTTTTGTTTTTATTTATTTATTTAATCCTACTGTGTCTTGTCCCTACTTTCCTCTGTGCAGCTGACCTAATTCCATATATTGGCACTTCGGAGATACATCTGTGAAATATAAGATAGTAACATTGAAACTAGATTATTTATGATGGTTCTAAGAGAATATTATTCAGACAATGTTGGACTTACGATATTTTACCCACTGACCTCAATAGATTTTGTTTATCCTGATCCGCATCTACAACGTTATATACTGGAATCGATCCTCATTATCTGGCATCTAAATTTCCGAACCTAGATTTCATAAATTATAATGAAAGGTATCTCCGAGACGCCAAATTAGTGAAAGAGCAAGAGTTTTCTGATTATTTTGAAGAAGACCTCTTGATACGGTTGAGGCAGAACAATATGTTTAATGATTATATTTTAATTTCTAGTCAGCTGTACATACCCCTCCCTACCTATCCCATCTTTCGCCTCTTTCTTTTTCTACTTCTTATTGTTTGTATTTTGTTCTAATTAAAAAATTATAAAAATGTTCTTTTAATAAAAAATATAATTTGCAAGAAAATCAACGGCGTCTCTAATTCAATTGTGTGGAGCGCATATCAGGTGGGTTTTCTCTGCCGGCTTAAGAGATACACGTGAAACTAAAGCCGATCCTGGGTGCCTAGGGTGCCTGTCATCCAATCCGCACTGAATTTCATTTCTAGCACATAGCCAAAAAATCGCCCCATTGACTTACATTGGAGTGCAGAAAAGGTCATTTTTTCTCGGTCCCTTTAAGAGGTAGGAGTTAAACAAGCTTAGGTCTGCGGTGCCCAGGGGGGACCCCATCCAGCCCGCACTGAGTTTCATTCCTACCACCTTAGGAAAAAAAGTCATTATTTTGAGGCTTAGAAGTCATTTCTGCAATTCCCATAGAAAATCAATGGCGTCTCTATTCAATTGTGTGGAGCGCATATCAGGTGGATTTTCTCTGCCGGCTTAAGAGATACACGTGAAACTAAAGCCGATCCTGGGTGCCTAGGGTGCCTGTCATCCAATCCGCACTGAATTTCATTTCTAGCACATAGCCAAAAAATCGCCCCATTGACTTACATTGGAGTGCAGAAAATGTCATTTTTTTCTCGGTCCCTTTAAGAGGTAGGAGTTAAACAAGCTTAGGTCTGCGGTGCCCAGGGGGGACCCCATCCAGCCCACACTGAGTTTCATTCCTACCACCTTAGGAAAAAAAGTCATTATTTTGAGGCTTAGAAGTCATTTCTGCAATTCCCATAGAAAATCAATGGCGTCTCTATTCAATTGTGTGGAGCGCATATCAGGTGGATTTTCTCTGCCGGCTTAAGAGATACACGTGAAACTAAAGCCGATCCTGGGTGCCTAGGGTGCCTGTCATCCAATCCGCACTGAATTTCATTTCTAGCACATAGCCAAAAAATCGCCCCATTGACTTACATTGGAGTGCAGAAAAGGTCATTTTTTCTCGGTCCCTTTAAGAGGTAGGAGTTAAACAAGCTTAGGTCTGCGGTGCCCAAGGGGGACCCCATCCAGCCCGCACTGAGTTTCATTCCTACCACCTTAGGAAAAAAAGTCATTATTTTGAGGCTTAGAAGTCATTTCTGCAATTCCCATAGAAAATCAACGGCGTCTCTAATTCAATTGTGTGGAGCGCATATCAGGTGGGTTTTCTCTGCCGGCTTAAGAGATACACGTGAAACTAAAGCCGATCCTGGGTGCCTAGGGTGCCTGTCATCCAATCCGCACTGAATTTCATTTCTAGCACATAGCCAAAAAATCGCCCCATTGACTTACATTGGAGTGCAGAAAAGGTCATTTTTTCTCGGTCCCTTTAAGAGGTAGGAGTTAAACAAGCTTAGGTCTGCGGTGCCCAGGGGGACCCCATCCAGCCCGCACTGAGTTTCATTCCTACCACCTTAGGAAAAAAAGTCATTATTTTGAGGCTTAGAAGTCATTTCTGCAATTCCCATAGAAAATCAACGGCGTCTCTAATTCAATTGTGTGGAGCGCATATCAGGTGGGTTTTCTCTGCCGCCTTAAGAGATACACGTGAAACTAAAGCCGATCCTGGGTGCCTAGGGTGCCTGTCATCCAATCCGCACTGAATTTCATTTCTAGCACATAGCCAAAAAATCGCCCCATTGACTTACATTGGAGTGCAGAAAAGGTCATTTTTTCTCGGTCCCTTTAAGAGGTAGGAGTTAAACAAGCTTAGGTCTGCGGTGCCCAGGGGGGACCCCATCCAGCCCACACTGAGTTTCATTCCTACCACCTTAGGAAAAAAAGTCATTATTTTGAGGCTTAGAAGTCATTTCTGCAATTCCCATAGAAAATCAATGGCGTCTCTATTCAATTGTGTGGAGCGCATATCAGGTGGATTTTCTCTGCCGGCTTAAGAGATACACGTGAAACTAAAGCCGATCCTGGGTGCCTAGGGTGCCTGTCATCCAATCCGCACTGAATTTCATTTCTAGCACATAGCCAAAAAATCGCCCCATTGACTTACATTGGAGTGCAGAAAATGTCATTTTTTCTCGGTCCCTTTAAGAGGTAGGAGTTAAACAAGCTTAGGTCTGCGGTGCCCAAGGGGGACCCCATCCAGCCCGCACTGAGTTTCATTCCTACCACCTTAGGAAAAAAAGTCATTATTTTGAGGCTTAGAAGTCATTTCTGCAATTCCCATAGAAAATCAACGGCGTCTCTAATTCAATTGTGTGGAGCGCATATCAGGTGGGTTTTCTCTGCCGGCTTAAGAGATACACGTGAAACTAAAGCCGATCCTGGGTGCCTAGGGTGCCTGTCATCCAATCCGCACTGAATTTCATTTCTAGCACATAGCCAAAAAATCGCCCCATTGACTTACATTGGAGTGCAGAAAAGGTCATTTTTTCTCGGTCCCTTTAAGAGGTAGGAGTTAAACAAGCTTAGGTCTGCGGTGCCCAGGGGGGACCCCATCCAGCCCACACTGAGTTTCATTCCTACCACCTTAGGAAAAAAAGTCATTATTTTGAGGCTTAGAAGTCATTTCTGCAATTCCCATAGAAAATCAATGGCGTCTCTATTCAATTGTGTGGAGCGCATATCAGGTGGATTTTCTCTGCCGGCTTAAGAGATACACGTGAAACTAAAGCCGATCCTGGGTGCCTAGGGTGCCTGTCATCCAATCCGCACTGAATTTCATTTCTAGCACATAGCCAAAAAATCGCCCCATTGACTTACATTGGAGTGCAGAAAATGTCATTTTTTCTCGGTCCCTTTAAGAGGTAGGAGTTAAACAAGCTTAGGTCTGCGGTGCCCAAGGGGGACCCCATCCAGCCCGCACTGAGTTTCATTCCTACCACCTTAGGAAAAAAAGTCATTATTTTGAGGCTTAGAAGTCATTTCTGCAATTCCCATAGAAAATCAACGGCGTCTCTAATTCAATTGTGTGGAGCGCATATCAGGTGGGTTTTCTCTGCCGGCTTAAGAGATACACGTGAAACTAAAGCCGATCCTGGGTGCCTAGGGTGCCTGTCATCCAATCCGCACTGAATTTCATTTCTAGCACATAGCCAAAAAATCGCCCCATTGACTTACATTGGAGTGCAGAAAAGGTCATTTTTTCTCGGTCCCTTTAAGAGGTAGGAGTTAAACAAGCTTAGGTCTGCGGTGCCCAGGGGGGACCCCATCCAGCCCACACTGAGTTTCATTCCTACCACCTTAGGAAAAAAAGTCATTATTTTGAGGCTTAGAAGTCATTTCTGCAATTCCCATAGAAAATCAATGGCGTCTCTATTCAATTGTGTGGAGCGCATATCAGGTGGATTTTCTCTGCCGGCTTAAGAGATACACGTGAAACTAAAGCCGATCCTGGGTGCCTAGGGTGCCTGTCATCCAATCCGCACTGAATTTCATTTCTAGCACATAGCCAAAAAATCGCCTCATTGACTTACATTGGAGTGCAGAAAATGTCATTTTTTCTCGGTCCCTTTAAGAGGTAGGAGTTAAACAAGCTTAGGTCTGCGGTGCCCAAGGGGGACCCCATCCAGCCCGCACTGAGTTTCATTCCTACCACCTTAGGAAAAAAAGTCATTATTTTGAGGCTTAGAAGTCATTTCTGCAATTCCCATAGAAAATCAACGGCGTCTCTAATTCAATTGTGTGGAGCGCATATCAGGTGGGTTTTCTCTGCCGGCTTAAGAGATACACGTGAAACTAAAGCCGATCCTGGGTGCCTAGGGTGCCTGTCATCCAATCCGCACTGAATTTCATTTCTAGCACATAGCCAAAAAATCGCCCCATTGACTTACATTGGAGTGCAGAAAAGGTCATTTTTTCTCGGTCCCTTTAAGAGGTAGGAGTTAAACAAGCTTAGGTCTGCGGTGCCCAGGGGGGACCCCATCCAGCCCACACTGAGTTTCATTCCTACCACCTTAGGAAAAAAAGTCATTATTTTGAGGCTTAGAAGTCATTTCTGCAATTCCCATAGAAAATCAATGGCGTCTCTATTCAATTGTGTGGAGCGCATATCAGGTGGATTTTCTCTGCCGCCTTAAGAGATACACGTGAAACTAAAGCCGATCCTGGGTGCCTAGGGTGCCTGTCATCCAATCCGCACTGAATTTCATTTCTAGCACATAGCCAAAAAATGACCTTTTCTGCACTCCAATGTAAGTCAATGGGGCGATTTTTTGGCTATGTGCTAGAAATGAAATTCAGTGCGGATTGGATGACAGGCACCCTAGGCACCCAGGATCGGCTTTAGTTTCACGTGTATCTCTTAAGCCGGCAGAGAAAATCCACCTGATATGCGCTCCACACAATTGAATAGAGACGCCATTGATTTTCTACGGGAATTGCAGAAATGTCTTCTAAGCCTCAAAATAATGACTTTTTTTCCTAAGGTGGTAGGAATGAAACTCAGTGCGGGCTGGATGGGGTCCCCCCTGGGCACCGCAGACCTAAGCTTGTTTAACTCCTACCTCTTAAAGGGACCGAGAAAAAATGACCTTTTCTGCACTCCAATGTAAGTCAATGGGGCGATTTTTTGGCTATGTGCTAGAAATGAAATTCAGTGCGGATTGGATGACAGGCACCCTAGGCACCCAGGATCGGCTTTAGTTTCACGTGTATCTCTTAAGCCGGCAGAGAAAATCCACCTGATATGCGCTCCACACAATTGAATAGAGACGCCATTGATTTTCTATGGGAATTGCAGAAATGACTTCTAAGCCTCAAAATAATGACTTTTTTTCCTAAGGTGGTAGGAATGAAACTCAGTGCGGGCTGGATGGGGTCCCCCCTGGGCACCGCAGACCTAAGCTTGTTTAACTCCTACCTCTTAAAGGGACCGAGAAAAAATGACCTTTTCTGCACTCCAATGTAAGTCAATGGGGCGATTTTTTGGCTATGTGCTAGAAATGAAATTCAGTGCGGATTGGATGACAGGCACCCTAGGCACCCAGGATCGGCTTTAGTTTCACGTGTATCTTTTAAGCCGGCAGAGAAAACCCACCTGATATGCGCTCCACACAATTGAATTAGAGACGCCGTTGATTTTCTATGGGAATTGCAGAAATGACTTCTAAGCCTCAAAATAATGACTTTTTTTCCTAAGGTGGTAGGAATGAAACTCAGTGCGGGCTGGATGGGGTCCCCCTTGGGCACCGCAGACCTAAGCTTGTTTAACTCCTACCTCTTAAAGGGACCGAGAAAAAATGACCTTTTCTGCACTCCAATGTAAGTAAATGGGGCGATTTTTTGGCTATGTGCTAGAAATGAAATTCAGTGCGGATTGGATGACAGGCACCCTAGGCACCCAGGATCGGCTTTAGTTTCACGTGTATCTCTTAAGCCGGCAGAGAAAATCCACCTGATATGCGCTCCACACAATTGAATAGAGACGCCATTGATTTTCTATGGGAATTGCAGAAATGACTTCTAAGCCTCAAAATAATGACTTTTTTTTCCTAAGGTGGTAGGAATGAAACTCAGTGTGGGCTGGATGGGGTCCCCCCTGGGCACCGCAGACCTAAGCTTGTTTAACTCCTACCTCTTAAAGGGACCGAGAAAAAATGACCTTTTCTGCACTCCAATGTAAGTCAATGGGGCGATTTTTTGGCTATGTGCTAGAAATGAAATTCAGTGCGGATTGGATGACAGGCACCCTAGGCACCCAGGATCGGCTTTAGTTTCACGTGTATCTCTTAAGCCGGCAGAGAAAATCCACCTGATATGCGCTCCACACAATTGAATAGAGACGCCATTGATTTTCTATGGGAATTGCAGAAATGTCTTCTAAGCCTCAAAATAATGACTTTTTTTCCTAAGGTGGTAGGAATGAAACTCAGTGTGGGCTGGATGGGGTCCCCCCTGGGCACCGCAGACCTAAGCTTGTTTAACTCCTACCTCTTAAAGGGACCGAGAAAAAATGACCTTTTCTGCACTCCAATGTAAGTCAATGGGGCGATTTTTTGGCTATGTGCTAGAAATGAAATTCAGTGCGGATTGGATGACAGGCACCCTAGGCACCCAGGATCGGCTTTAGTTTCACGTGTATCTCTTAAGCCGGCAGAGAAAACCCACCTGATATGCGCTCCACACAATTGAATTAGAGACGCCGTTGATTTTCTATGGGAATTGCAGAAATGACTTCTAAGCCTCAAAATAATGACTTTTTTTCCTAAGGTGGTAGGAATGAAACTCAGTGCGGGCTGGATGGGGTCCCCCTGGGCACCGCAGACCTAAGCTTGTTTAACTCCTACCTCTTAAAGGGACCGAGAAAAAATGACCTTTTCTGCACTCCAATGTAAGTCAATGGGGCGATTTTTTGGCTATGTGCTAGAAATGAAATTCAGTGCGGATTGGATGACAGGCACCCTAGGCACCCAGGATCGGCTTTAGTTTCACGTGTATCTCTTAAGCCGGCAGAGAAAATCCACCTGATATGCGCTCCACACAATTGAATAGAGACGCCATTGATTTTCTATGGGAATTGCAGAAATGACTTCTAAGCCTCAAAATAATGACTTTTTTTCCTAAGGTGGTAGGAATGAAACTCAGTGCGGGCTGGATGGGGTCCCCCCTGGGCACCGCAGACCTAAGCTTGTTTAACTCCTACCTCTTAAAGGGACCGAGAAAAAATGACCTTTTCTGCACTCCAATGTAAGTCAGTGGGGCGATTTTTTGGCTATGTGCTAGAAATGAAATTCAGTGCGGATTGGATGACAGGCACCCTAGGCACCCAGGATCGGCTTTAGTTTCACGTGTATCTCTTAAGCCGGCAGAGAAAACCCACTTGATATGCGCTCCACACAATTGAATTAGAGACGCCGTTGATTTTCTATGGGAATTGCAGAAATGACTTCTAAGCCTCAAAATAATGACTTTTTTTCCTAAGGTGGTAGGAATGAAACTCAGTGCGGGCTGGATGGGGTCCCCCCTGGGCACCGCAGACCTAAGCTTGTTTAACTCCTACCTCTTAAAGGGACCGAGAAAAAAATGACCTTTTCTGCACTCCAATGTAAGTCAATGGGGCGATTTTTTGACTATGTGCTAGAAATGAAATTCAGTGCGGATTGGATGACAGGCACCCTAGGCACCCAGGATCGGCTTTAGTTTCACGTGTATCTCTTAAGCCGGCAGAGAAAACCCACCTGATATGCGCTCCACACAATTGAATTAGAGACGCCGTTGATTTTCTATGGGAATTGCAGAAATGACTTCTAAGCCTCAAAATAATGACTTTTTTTCCTAAGGTGGTAGGAATGAAACTCAGTGTGGGCTGGATGGGGTCCCCCCTGGGCACCGCAGACCTAAGCTTGTTTAACTCCTACCTCTTAAAGGGACCGAGAAAAAATGACCTTTTCTGCACTCCAATGTAAGTCAATGGGGCGATTTTTTGGCTATGTGCTAGAAATGAAATTCAGTGCGGATTGGATGACAGGCACCCTAGGCACCCAGGATCGGCTTTAGTTTCACGTGTATCTCTTAAGCCGGCAGAGAAAACCCACCTGATATGCGCTCCACACAATTGAATTAGAGACGCCGTTGATTTTCTATGGGAATTGCAGAAATGACTTCTAAGCCTCAAAATAATGACTTTTTTTCCTAAGGTGGTAGTAATGAAACTCAGTGCGGGCTGGATGGGGTCCCCCCTGGGCACCGCAGACCTAAGATTGTTTAACTCCTACCTCTTAAAGGGACCGAGAAAAAATGACCTTTTCTGCACTCCAATGTAAGTCAATGGGGGCGATTTTTTGGCTATGTGCTAGAAATGAAATTCAGTGCGGATTGGATGACAGGCACCCTAGGCACCCAGGATCGGCTTTAGTTTCACGTGTATCTCTTAAGGCGGCAGAGAAATCCACCTGATATGCGCTCCACACAATTGAATAGAGACGCCATTGATTTTCTATGGGAATTGCAGAAATGACTTCTAAGCCTCAAAATAATGACTTTTTTTTCCTAAGGTGGTAGGAATGAAACTCAGTGTGGGCTGGATGGGGTCCCCCCTGGGCACCGCAGACCTAAGCTTGTTTAACTCCTACCTCTTAAAGGGACCGAGAAAAAATGACCTTTTCTGCACTCCAATGTAAGTCAATGGGGCGATTTTTTGGCTATGTGCTAGAAATGAAATTCAGTGCGGATTGGATGACAGGCACCCTAGGCACCCAGGATCGGCTTTAGTTTCACGTGTATCTCTTAAGGCGGCAGAGAAAATCCACCTGATATGCGCTCCACACAATTGAATAGAGACGCCATTGATTTTCTATGGGAATTGCAGAAATGACTTCTAAGCCTCAAAAATAATGACTTTTTTTCCTAAGGTGGTAGGAATGAAACTCAGTGTGGGCTGGATGGGGTCCCCCCCTGGGCACCGCAGACCTAAGCTTGTTTAACTCCTACCTCTTAAAGGGACCGAGAAAAAAATGACCTTTTCTGCACTCCAATGTAAGTCAATGGGGCGATTTTTTGGCTATGTGCTAGAAATGAAATTCAGTGCGGATTGGATGACAGGCACCCTAGGCACCCAGGATCGGCTTTAGTTTCACGTGTATCTCTTAAGCCGGCAGAGAAAACCCACCTGATATGCGCTCCACACAATTGAATAGAGACGCCGTTGATTTTCTATGGGAATTGCAGAAATGACTTCCTTAGCCTCAAATAATGACTTTTTTTCCTAAGGTGGTTAGGAATGAAACTCAGTGCGGGCTGGATGGGGTCCCCCCTTGGGCACCGCAGACCTAAGCTTGTTTAACTCCTACCTCTTAAAGGGACCGGGGAAAAAATGACATTTTTCTGCACTCCAATGTAAGTCAAAGGGGCGATTTTTTTGGCTATGTGGTAGAAAGAAATGAAATTCAGTGCGGATTGGATGACAGGCACCCTAGGCACCCAGGATCGGCTTTAGTTTCACGTGTATCTCTTAAGCCGGCAGAGAAAATCCACCTGATATGCGCTCCACACAATTGAATAGAGACGCCATTGATTTTCTATGGGAATTGCAGAAATGACTTCTAAGCCTCAAAATAATGACTTTTTTTTCCTAAGGTGGTAGGAATGAAACTCAGTGTGGGCTGGATGGGGTCCCCCCTGGGCACCGCAGACCTAAGCTTGTTTAAATCCTACCTCTTAAAGGGACCGAGAAAAATGACATTTTCTGCACTCCAATGTAAGTCAATGGGGCGATTTTTTGGCTATGTGCTAGAAATGAAATTCAGTGCGGATTGGATGACAGGCACCCTAGGCACCCAGGATCGGCTTTAGTTTCACGTGTATCTCTTAAGCCGGCAGAGAAAATCCACCTGATATGCGCTCCACACAATTGAATTAGAGACGCCGTTGATTTTCTATGGGAATTGCAGAAATGACTTCTAAGCCTCAAAATAATGACTTTTTTTCCTAAGGTGGTAGGAATGAAACTCAGTGTGGGCTGGATGGGGTCCCCCCTGGGCACCGCAGACCTAAGCTTGTTTAACTCCTACCTCTTAAAGGGACCGAGAAAAAATGACCTTTTCTGCACTCCAATGTAAGTCAATGGGGCGATTTTTTGGCTATGTGCTAGAAATGAAATTCAGTGCGGATTGGATGACAGGCACCCTAGGCACCCAGGATCGGCTTTAGTTTAACGTGTATCTCTTAAGGCGGCAGAGAAAATCCACCTGATATGCGCTCCACACAATTGAATAGAGACGACATTGATTTTCTATGGGAATTGCAGAAATGACTTCTAAGCCTCAAAATAATGACTTTTTTTCCTAAGGTGGTAGGAATGAAACTCAGTGTGGGCTGGATGGGGTCCCCCCTGGGCACCGCAGACCTAAGCTTGTTTAACTCCTACCTCTTAAAGGGACCGAGAAAAAATGACCTTTTCTGCACTCCAATGTAAGTCAATGGGGCGATTTTTTGGCTATGTGCTAGAAATGAAATTCAGTGCGGATTGGATGACAGGCACCCTAGGCACCCAGGATCGGCTTTAGTTTCACGTGTATCTCTTAAGCCGGCAGAGAAAACCCACCTGATATGCGCTCCACACAATTGAATTAGAGACGCCGTTGATTTTCTAATGGGAATTGCAGAAATGACTTCTAAGCCTCAAAATAATGACTTTTTTTCCTAAGGTGGTAGGAATGAAACTCAGTGCGGGCTGGATGGGGCCCCCCTGGGCACCGCAGACTCTAAGCTTGTTTAACTCCTACCTCTTAAAGGGACCGAGAAAAAATGACCTTTTCTGCACTCCAATGTAAGTCAATGGGGCGATTTTTTGGCTATGTGCTAGAAATGAAATTCAGTGCGGATTGGATGACAGGCACCCTAGGCACCCAGGATCGGCTTTAGTTTCACGTGTATATCTTAAGGCGGCAGAGAAAATCCACCTGATATGCGCTCCACACAATTGAATTAGAGACTCCATTGATTTTCTATGGGAATTGCAGAAATGACTTCTAAGCCTCAAAATAATGACTTTTTTTCCTAAGGTGGTAGGAATGAAACTCAGTGTGGGCTGGATGGGGTCCCCCCTGGGCACCGCAGACCTAAGCTTGTTTAACTCCTACCTCTTAAAGGGACCGAGAAAAAATGACCTTTTCTGCACTCCAATGTAAGTCAATGGGGCGATTTTTTGGATATGTGCTAGAAATGAAATTCAGTGCGGATTGGATGACAGGCACCCTAGGCACCCAGGATCGGCTTTAGTTTCACGTGTATCTCTTAAGCCGGCAGAGAAAACCCACCTGATATGCGCTCCACACAATTGAATTAGAGACGCCGTTGATTTTCTATGGGAATTGCAGAAATGACTTCTAAGCCTCAAAATAATGACTTTTTTTTCCTAAGGTGGTAGGAATGAAACTCAGTGCGGGCTGGATGGGGTCCCCCCTGGGCACCGCAGCTCTAAGCTTGTTTAACTCCTACCTCTTAAAGGGACCGAGAAAAAATGACCTTTTCTGCACTCCAATGTAAGTCAATGGGGCGATTTTTTGGCTATGTGCTAGAAATGAAATTCAGTGCGGATTGGATGACAGGCACCCTAGGCACCCAGGATCGGCTTTAGTTTCACGTGTATCTCTTAAGCCGGCAGAGAAAATCCACCTGATATGCGCTCCACACAATTGAATACAGACGCCATTGATTTTCTATGGGAATTGCAGAAATGTCTTCTAAGCCTCAAAATAATGACTTTTTTTCCTAAGGTGGTAGGAATGAAACTCAGTGTGGGCTGGATGGGGTCCCCCCTGGGCACCGCAGACCTAAGCTTGTTTAACTCCTACCTCTTAAAGGGACCGAGAAAAAATGACCTTTTCTGCACTCCAATGTAAGTCAATGGGGCGATTTTTTGGCTATGTGCTAGAAATGAAATTCAGTGCGGATTGGATGACAGGCACCCTAGGCACCCAGGATCGGCTTTAGTTTCACGTGTATCTCTTAAGCCGGCAGAGAAAATCCACCTGATATGCGCTCCACACAATTGAATACAGACGCCATTGATTTTCTATGGGAATTGCAGAAATGTCTTCTAAGCCTCAAAATAATGACTTTTTTTCCTAAGGTGGTAGGAATGAAACTCAGTGTGGGCTGGATGGGGTCCCCCCTGGGCACCGCAGACCTAAGCTTGTTTAACTCCTACCTCTTAAAGGGACCGAGAAAAAATGACCTTTTCTGCACTCCAATGTAAGTCAATGGGGCGATTTTTTGGCTATGTGCTAGAAATGAAATTCAGTGCGGATTGGATGACAGGCACCCTAGGCACCCAGGATCGGCTTTAGTTTCACGTGTATCTCTTAAGCCGGCAGAGAAAACCCACCTGATATGCGCTCCACACAATTGAATTAGAGACGCCGTTGATTTTCTATGGGAATTGCAGAAATGACTTCTAAGCCTCAAAATAATGACTTTTTTTCCTAAGGTGGTAGGAATGAAACTCAGTGCGGGCTGGATGGGGTCCCCCCTGGGCACCGCAGACCTAAGCTTGTTTAACTCCTACCTCTTAAAGGGACCGAGAAAAAATGACCTTTTCTGCACTCCAATGTAAGTCAATGGGGCGATTTTTTGGCTATGTGCTAGAAATGAAATTCAGTGCGGATTGGATGACAGGCACCCTAGGCACCCAGGATCGGCTTTAGTTTCACGTGTATCTCTTAAGCCGGCAGAGAAAATCCACCTGATATGCGCTCCACACAATTGAATAGAGACGCCATTGATTTTCTATGGGAATTGCAGAAAAGTCTTCTAAGCCTCAAAATAATGACTTTTTTTCCTAAGGTGGTAGGAATGAAACTCAGTGCGGGCTGGATGGGGTCCCCCCTGGGCACCGCAGACCTAAGCTTGTTTAACTCCTACCTCTTAAAGGGACCGAGAAAAAATGACCTTTTCTGCACTCCAATGTAAGTCAATGGGGCGATTTTTTGGCTATGTGCTAGAAATGAAATTCAGTGCGGATTGGATGACAGGCACCCTAGGCACCCAGGATCGGCTTTAGTTTCACGTGTATCTCTTAAGCCGGCAGAGAAAACCCACCTGATATGCGCTCCACACAATTGAATTAGAGACGCCGTTGATTTTCTATGGGAATTGCAGAAATGACTTCTAAGCCTCAAAATAATGACTTTTTTTCCTAAGGTGGTAGGAATGAAACTCAGTGTGGGCTGGATGGGGTCCCCCCTGGGCACCGCAGACCTAAGCTTGTTTAACTCCTACCTCTTAAAGGGACCGAGAAAAAATGACCTTTTCTGCACTCCAATGTAAGTCAATGGGGCGATTTTTTGGCTATGTGCTAGAAATGAAATTCAGTGCGGATTGGATGACAGGCACCCTAGGCATCCAGGATCGGCTTTAGTTTCACGTGTATCTCTTAAGCCGGCAGAGAAAACCCACCTGATATGCGCTCCACACAATTGAATTAGAGACGCCGTTGATTTTCTATGGGAATTGCAGAAATGACTTCTAAGCCTCAAAATAATGACTTTTTTTCCTAAGGTGGTAGTAATGAAACTCAGTGCGGGCTGGATGGGGTCCCCCCTGGGCACCGCAGACCTAAGATTGTTTAACTCCTACCTCTTAAAGGGACCGAGAAAAAATGACCTTTTCTGCACTCCAATGTAAGTCAATGGGGCGATTTTTTGGCTATGTGCTAGAAATGAAATTCAGTGCGGATTGGATGACAGGCACCCTAGGCACCCAGGATCGGCTTTAGTTTCACGTGTATCTCTTAAGGCGGCAGAGAAAATCCACCTGATATGCGCTCCACACAATTGAATAGAGACGCCATTGATTTTCTATGGGAATTGCAGAAATGACTTCTAAGCCTCAAAATAATGACTTTTTTTCCTAAGGTGGTAGGAATGAAACTCAGTGTGGGCTGGATGGGGTCCCCCCTGGGCACCGCAGACCTAAGCTTGTTTAACTCCTACCTCTTAAAGGGACCGAGAAAAAATGACCTTTTCTGCACTCCAATGTAAGTCAATGGGGCGATTTTTTGGCTATGTGCTAGAAATGAAATTCAGTGCGGATTGGATGACAGGCACCCTAGGCACCCAGGATCGGCTTTAGTTTCACGTGTATCTCTTAAGGCGGCAGAGAAAATCCACCTGATATGCGCTCCACACAATTGAATAGAGACGCCATTGATTTTCTATGGGAATTGCAGAAATGACTTCTAAGCCTCAAAATAATGACTTTTTTTCCTAAGGTGGTAGGAATGAAACTCAGTGTGGGCTGGATGGGGTCCCCCCTGGGCACCGCAGACCTAAGCTTGTTTAACTCCTACCTCTTAAAGGGACCGAGAAAAAATGACCTTTTCTGCACTCCAATGTAAGTCAATGGGGCGATTTTTTGGCTATGTGCTAGAAATGAAATTCAGTGCGGATTGGATGACAGGCACCCTAGGCACCCAGGATACGCTTTAGTTTCACGTGTATCTCTTAAGCCGGCAGAGAAAACCCACCTGATATGCGCTCCACACAATTGAATTAGAGACGCCGTTGATTTTCTATGGGAATTGCAGAAATGACTTCTAAGCCTCAAAATAATGACTTTTTTTCCTAAGGTGGTAGGAATGAAACTCAGTGCGGGCTGGATGGGGTCCCCCTTGGGCACCGCAGACCTAAGCTTGTTTAACTCCTACCTCTTAAAGGGACCGAGAAAAAATGACATTTTCTGCACTCCAATGTAAGTCAAAGGGGCGATTTTTTGGCTATGTGCTAGAAATGAAATTCAGTGCGGATTGGATGACAGGCACCCTAGGCACCCAGGATCGGCTTTAGTTTCACGTGTATCTCTTAAGCCGGCAGAGAAAATCCACCTGATATGCGCTCCACACAATTGAATAGAGACGCCATTGATTTTCTATGGGAATTGCAGAAATGACTTCTAAGCCTCAAAATAATGACTTTTTTTCCTAAGGTGGTAGGAATGAAACTCAGTGTGGGCTGGATGGGGTCCCCCCTGGGCACCGCAGACCTAAGCTTGTTTAACTCCTACCTCTTAAAGGGACCGAGAAAAAATGACCTTTTCTGCACTCCAATGTAAGTCAATGGGGCGATTTTTTGGCTATGTGCTAGAAATGAAATTCAGTGCGGATTGGATGACAGGCACCCTAGGCACCCAGGATCGGCTTTAGTTTCACGTGTATCTCTTAAGCCGGCAGAGAAAACCCACCTGATATGCGCTCCACACAATTGAATTAGAGACGCCGTTGATTTTCTATGGGAATTGCAGAAATGACTTCTAAGCCTCAAAATAATGACTTTTTTTCCTAAGGTGGTAGGAATGAAACTCAGTGCGGGCTGGATGGGGTCCCCCTTGGGCACCGCAGACCTAAGCTTGTTTAACTCCTACCTCTTAAAGGGACCGAGAAAAAATGACATTTTCTGCACTCCAATGTAAGTCAATGGGGCGATTTTTTGGCTATGTGCTAGAAATGAAATTCAGTGCGGATTGGATGACAGGCACCCTAGGCACCCAGGATCGGCTTTAGTTTCACGTGTATCTCTTAAGCCGGCAGAGAAAATCCACCTGATATGCGCTCCACACAATTGAATAGAGACGCCATTGATTTTCTATGGGAATTGCAGAAATGACTTCTAAGCCTCAAAATAATGACTTTTTTTCCTAAGGTGGTAGGAATGAAACTCAGTGTGGGCTGGATGGGGTCCCCCCTGGGCACCGCAGACCTAAGCTTGTTTAACTCCTACCTCTTAAAGGGACCGAGAAAAAATGACCTTTTCTGCACTCCAATGTAAGTCAATGGGGCGATTTTTTGGCTATGTGCTAGAAATGAAATTCAGTGCGGATTTGATGACAGGCACCCTAGGCACCCAGGATCGGCTTTAGTTTCACGTGTATCTCTTAAGGCGGCAGAGAAAATCCACCTGATATGCGCTCCACACAATTGAATAGAGACGCCATTGATTTTCTATGGGAATTGCAGAAATGACTTCTAAGCCTCAAAATAATGACTTTTTTTCCTAAGGTGGTAGGAATGAAACTCAGTGTGGGCTGGATGGGGTCCCCCCTGGGCACCGCAGACCTAAGCTTGTTTAACTCCTACCTCTTAAAGGGACCGAGAAAAAATGACCTTTTCTGCACTCCAATGTAAGTCAATGGGGCGATTTTTTGGCTATGTGCTAGAAATGAAATTCAGTGCGGATTGGATGACAGGCACCCTAGGCACCCAGGATCGGCTTTAGTTTCACGTGTATCTCTTAAGCCGGCAGAGAAAACCCACCTGATATGCGCTCCACACAATTGAATTAGAGACGCCGTTGATTTTCTATGGGAATTGCAGAAATGACTTCTAAGCCTCAAAATAATGACTTTTTTTCCTAAGGTGGTAGGAATGAAACTCAGTGCGGGCTGGATGGGGTCCCCCTTGGGCACCGCAGACCTAAGCTTGTTTAACTCCTACCTCTTAAAGGGACCGAGAAAAAATGACATTTTCTGCACTCCAATGTAAGTCAATGGGGCGATTTTTTGGCTATGTGCTAGAAATGAAATTCAGTGCGGATTGGATGACAGGCACCCTAGGCACCCAGGATCGGCTTTAGTTTCACGTGTATCTCTTAAGCCGGCAGAGAAAATCCACCTGATATGCGCTCCACACAATTGAATAGAGACGCCATTGATTTTCTATGGGAATTGCAGAAATGACTTCTAAGCCTCAAAATAATGACTTTTTTTTCCTAAGGTGGTAGGAATGAAACTCAGTGTGGGCTGGATGGGGTCCCCCCTGGGCACCGCAGACCTAAGCTTGTTTAACTCCTACCTCTTAAAGGGACCGAGAAAAAATGACCTTTTCTGCACTCCAATGTAAGTCAATGGGGCGATTTTTTGGCTATGTGCTAGAAATGAAATTCAGTGCGGATTGGATGACAGGCACCCTAGGCACCCAGGATCGGCTTTAGTTTCACGTGTATCTCTTAAGCCGGCAGAGAAAACCCACCTGATATGCGCTCCACACAATTGAATTAGAGACGCCGTTGATTTTCTATGGGAATTGCAGAAATGACTTCTAAGCCTCAAAATAATGACTTTTTTTCCTAAGGTGGTAGGAATGAAACTCAGTGCGGGCTGGATGGGGTCCCCCCTGGGCACCGCAGACTCTAAGCTTGTTTAACTCCTACCTCTTAAAGGGACCGAGAAAAAATGACCTTTTCTGCACTCCAATGTAAGTCAATGGGGCGATTTTTTGGCTATGTGCTAGAAATGAAATTCAGTGCGGATTGGATGACAGGCACCCTAGGCACCCAGGATCGGCTTTAGTTTCACGTGTATCTCTTAAGGCGGCAGAGAAAATCCACCTGATATGCGCTCCACACAATTGAATAGAGACGCCATTGATTTTCTATGGGAATTGCAGAAATGACTTCTAAGCCTCAAAATAATGACTTTTTTTCCTAAGGTGGTAGGAATGAAACTCAGTGTGGGCTGGATGGGGTCCCCCCTGGGCACCGCAGACCTAAGCTTGTTTAACTCCTACCTCTTAAAGGGACCGAGAAAAAATGACCTTTTCTGAACTCCAATGTAAGTCAATGGGGCGATTTTTTGGCTATGTGCTAGAAATGAAATTCAGTGCGGATTGGATGACAGGCACCCTAGGCACCCAGGATCGGCTTTAGTTTCACGTGTATCTCTTAAGCCGGCAGAGAAAACCCACCTGATATGCGCTCCACACAATTGAATTAGAGACGCCGTTGATTTTCTATGGGAATTGCAGAAATGACTTCTAAGCCTCAAAATAATGACTTTTTTTCCTAAGGTGGTAGGAATGAAACTCAGTGCGGGCTGGATGGGGTCCCCCTTGGGCACCGCAGACCTAAGCTTGTTTAACTCCTACCTCTTAAAGGGACCGAGAAAAAAATGACATTTTCTGCACTCCAATGTAAGTCAATGGGGCGATTTTTTGGCTATGTGCTAGAAATGAAATTCAGTGCGGATTGGATGACAGGCACCCTAGGCACCCAGGATCGGCTTTAGTTTCACGTGTATCTCTTAAGCCGGCAGAGAAAATCCACCTGATATGCGCTCCACACAATTGAATTAGAGACGCCAGTTGATTTTCTATGGGAATTGCAGAAATGACTTCTAAGCCTCAAAATAATGACTTTTTTTCCTAAGGTGGTAGGAATGAAACTCAGTGTGGGCTGGATGGGGTCCCCCCTGGGCACCGCAGACCTAAGCTTGTTTAACTCCTACCTCTTAAAGGGACCGAGAAAAAATGACCTTTTCTGCACTCCAATGTAAGTCAATGGGGCGATTTTTTGGCTATGTGCTAGAAATGAAATTCAGTGCGGATTGGATGACAGGCACCCTAGGCACCCAGGATCGGCTTTAGTTTCACGTGTATCTCTTAAGCCGGCAGAGAAAATCCACCTGATATGCGCTCCACACAATTGAATAGAGACGCCATTGATTTTCTATGGGAATTGCAGAAATGTACTTCTAAGCCTCAAAATAATGACTTTTTTTCCTAAGGTGGTAGGAATGAAACTCAGTGCGGGCTGGATGGGGTCCCCCCTGGGCACCGCAGACCTAAGATTGTTTAACTCCTACCTCTTAAAGGGACCGAGAAAAAATGACCTTTTCTGCACTCCAATGTAAGTCAATGGGGCGATTTTTTGGCTATGTGCTAGAAATGAAATTCAGTGCGGATTGGATGACAGGCACCCTAGGCACCCAGGATCGGCTTTAGTTTCACGTGTATCTCTTAAGGCGGCAGAGAAAATCCACCTGATATGCGCTCCACACAATTGAATAGAGACGCCATTGATTTTCTATGGGAATTGCAGAAATGACTTCTAAGCCTCAAAATAATGACTTTTTTTCCTAAGGTGGTAGGAATGAAACTCAGTGTGGGCTGGATGGGGTCCCCCCTGGGCACCGCAGACCTAAGCTTGTTTAACTCCTACCTCTTAAAGGGACCGAGAAAAAATGACCTTTTCTGCACTCCAATGTAAGTCAATGGGGCGATTTTTTGGCTATGTGCTAGAAATGAAATTCAGTGCGGATTGGATGACAGGCACCCTAGGCACCCAGGATCGGCTTTAGTTTCACGTGTATCTCTTAAGCCGGCAGAGAAAACCCACCTGATATGCGCTCCACACAATTGAATTAGAGACGCCGTTGATTTTCTATGGGAATTGCAGAAATGACTTCTAAGCCTCAAAATAATGACTTTTTTTCCTAAGGTGGTAGGAATGAAACTCAGTGCGGGCTGGATGGGGTCCCCCTTGGGCACCGCAGACCTAAGCTTGTTTAACTCCTACCTCTTAAAGGGACCGAGAAAAAATGACATTTTCTGCACTCCAATGTAAGTCAAAGGGGCGATTTTTTGGCTATGTGCTAGAAATGAAATTCAGTGCGGATTGGATGACAGGCACCCTAGGCACCCAGGATCGGCTTTAGTTTCACGTGTATCTCTTAAGCCGGCAGAGAAAATCCACCTGATATGCGCTCCACACAATTGAATAGAGACGCCATTGATTTTCTTTCAAATTTAGTTTTTATTGAACAAAAATAAGAATAAAGATACTCATATTACTATAAGTCTCTCAGAATGGATGAAACAATTTCCAAACTCTTAATATTTTGAGATAGTAAGCGAACCATTCTGGAGTGAAGTAAGGAGAAAGAAAGGGCAAGACAGGTTAGTGGGGGTGGGGGGGGGGAGGGGAAGGAGGGGGGGGGAGAATATGGTAGGTAAGAGAAGGATTCCTTAAACTAAGATCCAATCATCCGAGCAGTCAACAATCGCGGCCTGAGACTTACTTATATAGAACTTGACATCTCCAGGTGTTCCCCCGACATCACCGAGTGCCTCCACCCCGTACGTAGACGTCTCCATAGGACAGGGAGAATTGCGAAGTAATTTTAATCTCAAAAAGAGTGATTGTTTAATGAGTGTCAATGGAATGGAAAGAGGAGGACTCCTTGAAGGAAGACCAGGCTTGCCATATGTTGTAAAATTTCCTGTTGTTTTGTAAGTCCTCAGCGACTAATTCCTCTAACCTGTGGAGTTTATCTACTTCCTCGATCCATTCCACCAAAGTGGGCGGGATTGAGGACTTCCATCTCCTCGCCAAGACTGTCCTAGCAGCGACTAAAAGGAAGCCCACAATCGAGTTACTGTTGCTATGTGTATGTCCAGGAATCATGGATAGTAAGACGTGTTGTGGGGTGTTGGAAATCTTGTGATCTAGTAAGAGATTTATTGTATTGACTATTGAGGGCCAAAAGCCTAGTAAGGCGGGGCACCTCCACCAAATATGAAGCATGGTGCCTCTGTCTCTCCCACATCTCCAGCATGTATCGTCCGCAGACGGGTACATCTTTGTTATTTTGGATGGAACCGTGTACCACCTAGAGAGAAGTTTAAAATTTCTCTCCTGGACGCTGCAGGAAATTGAAGTTTTGTGGGTCATGTGAAAAGCCATGTTCACCTCTTCTGTGGTGAACGATGTATTTAGTTCTTTTTCCCAGCTGATCAGATAGTCTGGGGGAGTATTGCATATCTCCTCCAGGAGCAGGTTGTAGATTTTAGATATTGCTTTTGTGGTGGGAGAGCCAGAGACACAGATCTTTTCAAAGGGCAGAAGACTTCTATTTAGTTGGAGTAGATTTTTTTGCCTATGAAAGAAAGCAGTGAGTTGGTCATATTGGCGGGCTATGTCTTGTTTGAACATATGTGACCTTTCCTCTTTGTGTGGAATCTCTTCTAAGGGACTAATCTCTCCTTTTTTTATGAGAGAATGGAAGGTAATACCTGCATTTGTTGGCATACCTAGAAAGTAGTGTTTGTGGAGCGCTGGGAGGAAGCTATAATTATTGCCTAGGGGGATAAGGGGCCCGTTCGCTTTAAATAGACGGTTGTGTGGGTGTTTTAGTGAGTTCGCTAGCGCTACAATAGAGGCGCTAATGGGCGAGCATGAGAGAGCTGTATATAGTTTAAGTGACTCCTTTGTCGTCCAGAGGATCGCGGTCGGGTCAAAATTATTGATAGCGTGCTCTAGGTTAACCCAGAGTTTCTTCTGCCTATTATGGAAGCAGTCTAGGACTCTAGTCAAAACTGAAGCCCAGTAATAGAATTTACAACTTGGAAAAGCCAAGCCTCCTTCTAGTTTTGGTCTCATCAGTATTCTGGCAGCGATCCTTGGAGGTTTGTTCGACCATATAAATTTGGAGAGGATTGAATTCATTTTATTGAGGTATGTGTTTGTTAGGGCTGTCGGAACTGTCTGAAATAAGTATAAGATTCTTGGGATAACATTCATTTTTAGGGTATTAACCCTGCCCACTAAAGATAAGTCCTTTTTGTCCCAAAACAACAAGTCTTCTTTTATTTTTTTAAGTAGGGGAGTAAAATTTTTCTTTATAGTGTCTATAGGCGAGGTGGTAATATGAGTACCTAAGTATTTGAGCGATGAATTGTTCCATTTGAATTGGAAATTTTCCTTTAGAGTAGTTTTTATGTTGTCTGGAGTCGCTAAACATAGAGCTTCGCATTTTTTAAGATTTAATTTGTAGTTGCTAAAGGTCGAGAACTCTTTGATAGTGGCAAGCAGGGAGGGAAGAGAGGTGTGCGGTTTTGTGAGGAAGAGAAGCAGGTCATCAGCATAAGCTGAGCAGATATGTCTTCTGTCCCCTATCTGGATGCCACCTATGTCGGAGTTCCGCCTTATTGCGTTGAGAAGATGCTCCATGCACAAAACATAGAGTAGGGGGGATAGAGGACATCCCTGGCGGGTGCCGTTCTTAATATGGATTGATTCAGACAAGGTGCCATTAATTTTGATTCTAGCTTGGGGGTTAGTATAGAGGGCTTTGATCTTATGAAGTAAGATGGGACCTAGTCCAATCTGTTTCAGAGTAGCTTCCATGAATCCCCAGTCGATCCGGTCGAACGCCTTCTCTGCGTCTAGCGCCAGCAGTACTGTTTGAAGCTTCTTATTGTGGGCATAATTTGCAAGAGCAAACGCTCTGAGAGTGTTGTCCCTTGCCTCCCTGCCAGGGACGAACCCTACTTGGTCCGGATCGACTAGGGATTCAAGGAGTCCCGAAAGCCTATTAGCTATAGCCTTCGCGTAGATCTTAGTATCTACGTTTAGGAGTGATATCGGCCTGTAGTTTCCGCAGAAGTTCGGGTCTTTGCCTTCTTTCGGGAGCACCGTTATGATAGCTTCCAGAAAGGCTGGGGCGAATTTTTGTTTGTCTGTGATCGAATTGAACAGTTTAACTAATAAGGGGGTAAATATATCAGAGAATTTTTTGTATAGGGCTGCTGTGTAACCGTCTGGACCTGGGCTTTTCCCCGTGGGGAGATTTTTAATGATATCTTTAATCTCATCGTTCGTGAATGGTTCTTCTAAATGTTCTTTAGTTTCGGTTGAGATGGTAGGGAGGGCGGTTTTATTTATATAATCCGTAAGTTCAATCTCTCGTTGAGTGTGTGTTTGAGCTCTGGGGTATTTTGGAGTAGGCAATTGATATAGACTATCATAAAAATCTTTGAAGGATCTAGAGATTTCACTTGTGTTGTAAGTCAAAGTACCTTCTGGGGTAGTAATGGATGGGATACTATTAAATTTGCTTTTGTTTTGGAGGGCCTTGGCTAAAAATTTGCTGGGCTTATTACTGTAAGTATAAAAAATCTTCCCACATACCTGTACAGCTTTCTTGTACTGTTTGTGTAGAACATCCTTTATTTTACAGCGAGTCTCGTTAAGTTCTAAAAGGGTCTGTCTGCGTAATGATTCCTTGTGGGCAGCTTCCAACTTGTGTAATTTACTAAATAAACTATTTAATTGTTTGGCGCTTTCCCTTTTCAATCTCGCCCCATGTGAGATAAGAACCCCTCTGGTAGAGGCTTTGAAGGCCTCCCACTGAAAGGTTACCGCTGTGGGGTCATGTTCATGAGCTTCCTTAAATATATCAAAGGAGCTTAATAGTGCCTCCACACAGACTCGGTCTTCAAGGAGAGATTCATTTAATCTCCACATGGCCGCGAGATTTTTCTTGGGTAGTAATTTGAAAGTGGTGAAGACGGGTGCATGATCAGAGAGAAAGGAATTGCCAATTGTTGAGTCTTTTACACAATTTAACACAGAGTGCGAGGCGAATATATAGTCGATTCTGCTATATGTGTTTGTCGGCGCAGAGTAGTGTGTGAAGTCTTTTAAGGTTGGGTTACTGATTTTCCAGGTGTCAAGCAGCCTAAGATCTCTCAAGGCATTTTGTAAGGCTCTGATCTTTTTGTGGGCAATTTTAGTTTTGCCTGTTGAGGTATCTGAGAGTGGGTTCAGGGGAATGTTAAGATCGCCTCCTAGGATGATTTCTCCCTTGGCGAAACTGGCTAAATCGTTAAGTAGATTGATCATGAAATCTACCTGTCCGTGGTTAGGTGCATAAACGCTAGCTAAGGTGAGTGTTATGTCCTCTATTTTGCAATTCAGAAATACAAACCTCGCCTCCGGATCAGTTTTGGCATCTAGAATAGTATGGGAGAGATTTTTGTGTATCCCAATAGAGGCGCCCTTGACCTTCCTATTATCTGAGGTGGAATGGTACCAGGTGGGATAATACCTGTTTTTGGAGAGATCAGGAATTGAGTTCGTTTGAAAATGAGTTTCCTGCAAAAAAATTACTTGTGCATTCTTTTTGTGAAGGGAGTATAAGATGTTGGAGCGTTTCTCCGGCACATTGAACCCATTGACATTCAATGAGCTGAATGTTGTTTCTGACATGCTGTGTGCTTGTAATGAATAGGTGCACTCACGTTTTTATAGCAAATGAATTCTTTGAGGAGCGGGGCTCCTATCGGACTGAAGTGGAGGACTCGGCGATGTCAGGGGTCACGTAAGACTGGTTTGTCTCTTACAGAGAGGTCGAGATGAAGTTAATTCGGATGACGGGACCTAAGAAGGTAAAGAAGAGCAAGGTGGAAAAATAAAAGAAACAAGGTTAACAACTTACGTAAGTTGATAGTACAACCAATAAATGAACAACTGAAACAATTAAATACTGTTAAATTTTTAAACCTTACAGATAAACTCTACGGCCTAGGCCAGGGAGGATCGTATCTATGAAACTGAGTGAAGGGATATGGGTAGGATAGGGGGGAGGAATTATCAAGGAATAGGGCAAGAATAAAGAAAGCAGCGTCCTTTGTATAAGTAACGCACGGGGACTAACAAAAAGTGATAACAAAGTCACTCGGTCCTGCTAATCAGGACACCCTAATGGGAGGGTAGGTTGACACGTCACCTGGAAGGAATACTACTCTGGGTGTTCGGGCCAATTATGGTATTTATCGGGAGTGTATATTCGAGCCTAGAATGAAGGGTTAGTGGTATTTAACGGACTATGAGTATAAGATTTAGATGCTATGAGGAGAAGGGATACTAGAGTGGAGAGTAAGCTCCTATCTTAGTAGGGTGACGTCTATGATATGTTGCACGCTCAGATATATATCTGTGGAAGGGAGTTAAACAGCTTCCCTAATTTGGCAATAGTGTGTTAATCACACAACATCATAAGATATGGAGATTCTCTTTTTCGGGCTAAGGAAGTAACCTGTCGGTACATTATTCCAAGACTAACGAATAAGAGTCTTGTACGACCTAAAAACAAATGAAATAATAAGAGAAGCCACTTAGGTGTTATAGGCAGTCACTTGGCTCTGGACTCTCTCTCCCAGGTTTGACATCTTCTTTTTTTCCCTTTGCGGGAGCGGTTGTTGGGTTGGATTCGTCTGACCTCTCGAAGGTCCACTTTCCGGTTGCGAATAATATCTTGGGGGTGGTAGTACCATGGTTTCATGTAGCTCACACCATTCTGGTAAATAGATTGTTGGCAAGTTGAGAGCTTTGAGAAAGTTCTGCAGTTCTTTTGGTTCACTCAATGTGATGGGACCTCCTGGGGATCTGACGGATAGTGAGAACGGAAAGCCCCACTTATATTGGAGTTTGCGTTCGTATAGGATTTGTGTGAGAGGTTTGAGCGCTGCTCTTTGACGTAAAGTAAGGAGGGACAAATCAGTAAAGAGTTGTATTTTATGACCATTAAAGTCAATGTCGCGGATGTCTTTAGCTTTTCTCATTATCTCTTCCTTAAGTAGGTAGAAATGCACACGGCATATTATGTCTCTTGGTCTCTTGGAGTCCTTGCCTCTAGGCTTGAGAGCTCTGTGGACTCTGTCTAGCTCAATGTATGTGTCTTGTGGTCTCATTAAGATCCTGTTGAATATAGATGAAACGGCACTATATAAATCTGTAGCACGAATTTCTTCTGGAACACCTCTAATGCGGATATTGTTCCTGCGACTCCTGTTCTCAACGTCGTCTAGTCTTAGGGTGACCATCTTTTGGGATAGTTTGAGTGATTCTGTGCAATTAATCAGTTCTTTAATCTGGATGTCATGTCTGTTCTGTGTTTTTTCCAGTACTGTAGATTTGGATTCTAAGGCTGTGACTTTTTTATTCACAACAGCTAAGTCTTTTCGCCACGAGGCCTTGAGATCTGTAGCCAGATTGTTTAAGTCCTGTTTAGAAGGAATCAATGCAAGGAGAGCCTGGAGTTCAGGGTGGCCCTGCAGCGCTTGCATGGCACTTTCGGTAGGGATTGACTGCTTCGTACTTGAAGATAAGGGATTGAGGATCACCGAGTCTTCTGAAGAGGCAGAGAGGTCTTCTGAGGATGAACCATTATTTAGTGAAGTCTGTTTGTGTACGGAGTGTTTTTTTGGGGTTCTCAACATCTTCCTTTTGTTTGGTTGAGGAGGTTCATATTCAGAGTCCTGCGGGGTCGTGGAACCGTCGGAGCTGTCTGAATCTTGTGTCCTCTTTTTTTGTTGAGGAGGTATGTCCATTTGACTGACACCGGCCGAGAAGTCATTTAGTGAACTATGATGAGGGTATCCATCCATGGCAGGAAGCTGTTGGTCCCTATGGCTTGATCTTTGGAGCTTATTGGCTTGTGGTGTAAGACCATCTGTATTGCCACAGGCTGTTTGGTTCAGGCATGTATCAGGCAGACTTGGATTTATTTTTTCCGCTGGAGGACAGACCTTTTCTGTACCATATGGATGGTTTTTAGGGTCCCAGAAGACTTTTAGGGTTCCCTGGTTTGCATTGTCCTTTATCAAGGAGTATGTTGTTTGCTCTTTCTCTAGGACAACATCACTCCCATTATAGCCATGGTTGTCTGGAAGTGTGACCTTAGTACCCTGTTGCTGTTTGCACTCATGTTGTGCTGTTGTTATTGATTGTTCTATCTGTGAACACTGTACAGCCAAATTCATTGTATGTTTGTACTTTTGTAGAGGCTCCGCCTCTTCTAAGATGGCTGCCGGTCCTGTCTCTTTGGTATGGGGTCCGTGCATTTCATTATGCCCCTTCCTAAGACATTCATGTGATTGTGCGGGCTGATGGTGTGCTAGTGCGGCTTCTCTTTTTGCTGTGGCCACCATTGCTATATCCCCTTCTCTGAGGCTGTGGCATTCAATGCGGTCTCGGCCCGTTGCCCCATCCAAGATGGCCGCGCGCATGCTCAGTGGTGCGGTTTTACTCTGGGCCCTGTCCCCGCAATCCGCGGGGTGATCTGAAGTCTGGGGGTGCTGGTGAGGAGCGATCAGCTCCCTACTCACCACCGCGCTGTTTGGGGAGAGGATCTGCGCCGTTAAGCCCGGGTTCTCCTTTGCTTCTCGGGTCTGCGCCTCCACCAAGATGGCCGCCCGCTCCTTCTGTGCAGAGCTGCGGCTTGCTCTTGTGCCGTTTTCAGCTCTCTGCGTCGGCTTATCTGCTTCTGCCGTTCCCAGGGTGTTCTTGGTGCTCTCTTTCTTCTTCCCCTGCTTGTCCGGCTTCTTAGGGTCAGGCATAATGGCTCTAGCTCGGCTGATTGCTTAGGCCCGGAACGGAGCTTCCCCTAGCAGCAGCCGTCCATGCAGCGTGCCAAGCCACGCCCCGCCATTGATTTTCTATGGGAATTGCAGAAATGACTTCTAAGCCTCAAAATAATGACTTTTTTTCCTAAGGTGGTAGGAATGAAACTCAGTGTGGGCTGGATGGGGTCCCCCCTGGGCACCGCAGACCTAAGCTTGTTTAACTCCTACCTCTTAAAGGGACCGAGAAAAAATGACCTTTTCTGCACTCCAATGTAAGTCAATGGGGCGATTTTTTGGCTATGTGCTAGAAATGAAATTCAGGTACGTGATCCCTATCCCAATAGGCAGTAATTTAATAGTAATTATATATTGTTGCACTAGGCAACGATTACTGGTTTCCCTATGGAATTAAAACTTAACTTTTATTTATTCATTGAAACTTGGTAACTACAACAAAGTGCTGATATTTACAGTGCTATATATAAAAATAGGTAGCAGCTATGGGTTCAGCCGAAGTATAGTGATCAGTTATTAGATCTGTATAGGCGCTGTTCACATGCGCGCAATATGCGATAGTTCAGCATAGACAGCGCTGGTTGGGTCACTTTTCAGACTTGGAGAAAGTGCAGTGTCCCCTTATGTATATAGAGGTATATTTGCAATAGAGTATTGCGAATGAGAAGTTATGCGATCTCAAACTGATCGCGGTAGGTGGACGGGAAAACAGCGCCCTATATACATTACACTCAATTTGGAGCTACTGTGGAAAATAATATGCTAAGACCGCCGGCCAGTCTTACATTGGATCAGTGCTCATATGATGCGGTGTTAATGTATTTAGTAATGCGCATACAGCAGTATGAAGAGGCATATGCACCTATATCGCAGCAGTTGAGAACAATAGCACAGGCAGGTATCAGTGCTATGCTATCTGCATGAGGTCTGCAGGACTGAGTATCAGAGGGCTATGATGCCGTAAGTGTTAACTGAAGGATGCTGTATGCGTGACACTTCAGATACAGATGGCTATCTAAAGTGTGCAGCTATAGAGCGTTACAGCGCTGTGCCGTATCGATCACCGTCGGCATAAGCTGTCCGCGGTGTCTAGGCTGCAGCTGTATACTCTCTTGATCAAAGTACTGTAATCACATATACTATATACTGATATATTAAATAATCACAGCCGTGATTTGTAGTATGATAGAAATCGGTTATCACATAGCGCTAACTATAGTTAAAAATCATGCCGGAGAAGCCTGACTAGTTTCGCCAGACACGCTGGCGTTATCAAAGGTGGCATCAAGGGGGGTGGAGCTAGAGATGGTTTATATACATTCAGCTTGTAGAGTGACCCCCAGGTCAAAACAGTGTCAACCTATGCTGGGAGGATATCGTATCGAGGCTTGGATGTTATCAGCGTTTGTAGCCTCTGATTGGTTGGAATGATTTCTATTCAAACATGGCTGGCGCGAAGGAGTGAAGACTACGCCCTCTAGCCGTTGTTTGACAGTTCAGGTGCTAGTGCGCATGTGCTTGCACTTAGATGTCAGAGTACTATCGCGTGTGGTTTGCGCATGTCAGAGGACTTAGACTCAGATGTCCAGTGGTTTGCGCATATTAGACAGTTTGCGCATGTCAAAGGACTTAGGCTCAGATGTCAACATATGGGTGGACGTCCGCGCATGTCAGTGGACTTAGTCTGAATCTAGAGGTACTTGTGGGAGATAAGCGCATCTTATTTGCGCTGCGCACGGCAAAGAACTAGATCATATTGAAATAATGGGAGAAGGACTTTAGGACGATATCCAAGTGGAACTAGTGCTGTGAATCACAGTCGAATCGGTGAAGTATATTAGATGGAATAATTATACCATCATAAAGTTTTAAAGAATAGTTATACATTTTACAGCATTAGGTCTTCAATAGTTGAAGGTTAAAGATGATTACAATAACAAATAAAGTTCCATAAGGGTTTTAGAGCTATATGTTAGGCTAGAAACAATTTTGTAATATGATATTACACAAATTATGAATTGAGAATAAATTGGAAGAATTAATTTTTAAAAAACACTGTTTGACCTAAAAATAGAACTGTATCAGTAATTTTATTGTTTGTTTGTTTATTTATAAGAACGGTGTGAATGTGAATCCCTCATTTAGCCCATTTGGGGACATTGTCTTTAGTCTGAAGATCCATTTGGCTTCAGCTTGGAGAAGCTTCTGATCAAGATTGCCTCTTCGTGGTCCCAGAGTGATCTTTTGGATGCCCCAAAAGGTAAGTCCCTTGGTATTGCCCCCATGGGCTGAGTTCATATGTCGAGCAATACTCGTGTCAGTTTTAGTCCGTATATTGCTCAGATGTGAGCCTATACGGTTTCGGAATTGTTGGATCGTTTTTCCTATATATAAAAGTGAACAGGGACATTTAGCAGCATAAATTAGTCCTTGCGTTTGGCAATTAATGAACTCCCTGATGTGATACTCATGATTGTCAGAGGGGTTGAGGAAGGACTTAGTTCTCGGTAGAAATTTACAATAGGTACAAGTACCACATGGGTATGATCCCTGGATTTTGGACTTAAGCCAAGTGCCTGATTGTATGGTGCTAGTCTCTGTAAAGTGACTGTGCACCAAAAAGTCCTTTAGATTTTTGCCTCTGCGGTAGGTAATTGTAGGTGTGTCGGTAATTATTTCTCTTAAGTCAGGGTCTGCCTGGAGGATTGGCCAATATTGTGTCAGGGTCTGACGGATTTCATAGTGTGCTACATCATATGTTCCAATACAACGGATCAGTCGTTTTGAGGTATTGGTGGCCCGAGGGTTGAGTAATTCGGTCCGATCCGTGGTTCTAGCCCTATGAAAGGCGCGGTGAAGTACACGTTTAGGGTAGCCTCTGCTGCGGAATTTCTCGTACAGTGTGTCGCATTCTTTGAGAAAAGTTTCCTCCGTGGAACAGTTCCTGCGTGCTCGAAGATATTGGC